>NW_010336828.1:37472-53702 GCF_000700745.2 Antrostomus carolinensis | reverse complement strand
TTTGGCCTTGTTGAACTTCATGAGGTTAAAAGTCATATCAAAGCTAGTTAAAAAGTGGCCCATGCCAGTAGAAATGGAGCTTGTTGCTCTTCAATAGCTGGTAGGCGATCAATACAGTGTCAGTCTATTTACTAATAAAAAACCTCATGCCAGTGGAAAAAGCTTTGTGGAAATTGTAAGCAAAATAGCTAAAGAATGAATATAGCTGGAGCTTGAATAACTCTTATGTTAGTGTCTATGTACCAAAGCTGTAGCATGTTGAGGAGATGGTTTGTGAATTTTTTGGTGTGCTTTAAATACCATTGTACTATCATTGTACTACGAATAGGTCTTGTTAGTTCACATGCTTAAATTGCATGTGTACTTAGGTGCTGCCAGTCCAAAAGCTCTAAGATTCTGCTATTGGATTTGGGGAGTGGATCGAGGCTGTGGGATGTTTTAATGAGACTGGCTGCTTCTTCCATGGAAGAGATGAGGAATAGCTGTTGGGGCAGCACATTTTACTCTGCTGGTCAGACATCTGCACCTGCTCAGGGCTAAAATCTGGCAACTACCTCCATAGAAAAAGAGGGGACAAAATATGTGTGTTCTTTGTCTATAGTCAGACTGGGACTCACTGCCAGGATGCACCACAGAGACATACCAGCTTGTGGAGAGGTTCCCTAGCTCAGATCTAGCAATAATGGTCATCAGTTTTGACCTATCCAGGTCTAAATAAACAATGATGATGCTTAACAAAGTAAAGGCAGCAGTCCTTGGTCCCATGTGGAAAGTACTGGCAATGTGTAACCTTTCAGAAGTAACTGATTCACTTTAATAACTGGGAAATGTGAAAAGGTAGAAATCTTTTAAAGCAACAGAGTGATGAAATATTTGTGTATATATAACATAGTATGAATTTAGTATCTTGCACAGACAGCATGTAATATTTTCATTCCACTGTAAGAATTCATGGCATTTGAAAGAAATTATTCGCTCTTACCCATATGTCTCTTGTCTTCAGCACTCATTTTTGAGATATGTGCGCATTAGAATCTTAAAGGCTATATTACATTTGTGTAAGTTTTATTTGTGCATCTTGCAAGTGGGCGTATAAATGTCTCTTGAATGTTATCAGTTACAGGTCATGTCTTGCTTTAAAACAAGAAGTACGCCAATATTGCAGGAGAAGCTTCAAGTTCAAATACATAGTTCACAGAATATGATTCCAAGATGCCACAAACCCCATTAAAAACCCACCTTTACTTTGCTTCTATATCTGGTTGCCTACATGCAATCTGCAGACCACAAATCTGACATGTACTCCTACCATATGAGATACAGATCCTGCAGGGCACTGTGTAGGTATTCTATAGTCTACACTAGAAATGTATCTCCTGTGTGCCATACTTTGTCTCTGCCCATCCAGCAATGAACTAGAGAATTGGCCATCCTCCATGATACTATTCTTTTGTAGTGAAAGGGTGACAATATATTCCACTCTACTTGTACTTGTCTGTACTTGTATGGCATACAAAATGATTCCGTACTACGCTATAATTAAGCTGAAAGCCCAATTTATCTTGAGATACCTTTTAACTACACACGGTAACTCTTCTCAGATTGTGGAATCCTGGTCTGCTTGAGATGCAAAGGTGTGTGAGGAGTCAAGGTACAAAGCTTGAGACTGTAGTTTAGGTCAGCCTCAGGGACACCCCTCCTAAGTAAACATGAGTAGCTCAAAGGCAAGACCAAAGTCCAAAATTGGGTGATACTGTATTTATATGTATACTTGCAATATAATAAATACAATATAAACTATAGTAACTATAATTACCATATATTAATAATTATATTAGCTCTATTCTCTTAATTAGCATAATATAGTTGTCTTTATATGTAAGCCTGATAAGGACTTACTTACACAGACAGAACAGTTTTTTGCCTATGTGCATAATTATAGTAAGATATTAAACCAAATAACCAATAAATGTGTGTATTAATCATACAGAGCAGATGAAGGCTATTTTCTTTTGTATGCAGCTGCTCTCAGGAGCCTTCCGGCCACAGAACAAGAATGTAGATCATTAAAGGGCTCACAGACTGCTTAAAAGGATATTAGCCTGTTTCTGTACACTGCCTATTGTAGAGCTCACACACCTCAGAATCCGTCATTACCAAATGACTTGCTGATTCTGAATAAGGCACATCAATTCATCTGTGAGTCTGATTTTACTTATGGGGTGATTCTGGAAGAACAGTGTGATTTATGTATCTATCTATTCAAGTCAGTGGAGAAAATTTATAACTCCATATTCCTTTCTGTAATGGTTTAAAATCCACAGGTCAGGAGGATTTTTTTTTTTTTTTTTTTTGCATTTCTTCTTCTGTATTGTTTTGTAGCTTCAGCTGACCAAATAATAATGTGAAGAATGTCCCTTTTCACCCCATCTCTCTGGTCTCTCAAGTAACATGACGTAGTACATTTGCTTTCTAAGCAATATACTACAAAGACTGCAGAAGCTAGTGTAGATTTGAGAAGGTTCATGGGAGTGGTGATGATGATATCTTGTAGAGTAAGCCTATAATTTATTAGATGGGAAGAGCAGACATAAGAGGCAGTATGAATTGAAGAAGATGCAGGGAAGTGCATGGATTTTTAGGAGAGGGATATGCTCACCCACTTGCTGATTCCGCTGCCAGCATTTTTTCCATTATTTAAATGTTTCCCTGTTTCTGGCTTCCTCCTTGTCCTTTGTTCTCCAATGATCTCATGTTTAATATCTTAGCTCAGGTTGTATTCTGTGGACTTTAAAAGACTGAAGAGTTTGTTAGGAGAAGAAATGGCAAAGGACAAAGACTGGAAGGAGAGGGTATCTCAAGTAGGCAGGATTGCATGGAAAGTAGGGCTGATGAGATGATAAGGAAATTAAGGGAAGTTTTATAGAATTTATTTCTGTTCTCTCCGTTCAGCATTTGGCTACAGTTGGGCTTTATGTGGCTGTGTGTCAGTAGCTTCTCTGACTGTTGTGGTAAATACATAGACCCTTTCTTTGCTGTTCCTAATAAACTGGCTTTTACAACCTTGCTATTTTCTCCAAATCTCACAGTTGCCTGCAGTTCCAAGGCATTGTTTTGGACGGCAAGTTGCAGTGTCCCTTTCTGCAGAGACTGCAGTAAGGTGAAGCTTTTGCCATGTTTTAACAGGTAGGTACCTCCTTGTACAAATAGCATAATCATTTCTGAGTCACATTCAGCTTGCTCCTTGCTGTGCTTGTGGGAGAGTTTATAAGTGAAAATAGAATCTGGAGAAACATTTATTTCTCTCAATCGGCTTCAACAGTTGTTGGCTGTGCATTTCTTATTTTTAATTTTAAAATAGCTAAGCTTTGGATTGACATTATTACACCAGGAAGACTAGAATTGTGTTTAACTCTACAGTGAATATGCAGAGCTAAAGACAAAACATAAAGCATTTTGACTATTATTCATTATCTTCATATTCTCCCATCCTTGAAGAAAAGTAAATGAAAAGCAATGAGCTTCCTTTGGAAGTTGTAAGGTGCTCATATTCTATGGTGATAAAGACTTGGAAGTACTCAGATAACATAAAAATATGTACCTGCAAACATTTAAAGAATGTTTTCTAAAGTAATAAGAATGACACATTATTTTTAATATTAATGAACTGTTGAAGATAATTTTTTGTCATATCAACTTATATATTGCTACCATTATGCTGATCTTAATTGATTCTCTTAAAAGAATTACAGTTGCTAATTCTGTATTCATAGTACGTGAACTTCTTCATTAGCAATTATTTTATGGCTCATTTTAGCTGTGAAAAGGCAGTTTCACAGCATTTTCATTTTCTTTCTGTTTCTATCTTTTTTTTTTTTTTTCAATAACACCGATGTGGACATTCATCATGTCAGATTTCTGGAGAGCTCTGATTCTTGTTTCCCTTTTAGCCCTCAGTCTGTTAGCCAAGCAAATGTGATTCAGAAGTCATGTTGTTAATCCTCTGTTGCAAAGCTAGTCTGCATAGAGCTGCTAAGCTACAGATATCTAAGCATGAAGGTCTGCAGTCTACTGAAATGATGTCATAATTGTTATTAGCACTGATTTTTGCATTTTCTGCAGAAATTAGTGACACAAAGACAGAAGGACCAACTGACAGGCAGCCCATGAAAATGTGTGTCTTATTACACCCAAATGTCTCTTATAGTAGAAGCAGACAGGAGGATATACAGCGTGAGAAGCACCTAAAAGCAAGCACACCAAACTGCTCACCAAGAACTCTGTGCATGGGAGGGTGTCTGCTATTTCCTTCCCAAAACTCATCAGTCAAAAGCGAGCCACAGGCTGTGGCTTGGAGGTGTCTATTGGGGGTTGTTTTTCCAGTGGTGGTGGGAGAAATGTCATTTTTTGCAGCTTATGTAAACAAGTTTGTAAGGGATTGATATTTGCTGGACAGAACTCCGAGAGCCAGTATTCATCTTTTTTCCAGGGTGGTAGGTGGAAGAACACTTTCCCTGCTTTCCCTTGCTTGGTCTGACTAGACTTGTTGCCCTTGCCATGTGTGCAGTACTATTCACTGATGAATGATGATGTTCTATGCTGGTAAATTTGACTCTTTATTTTTTTTTAATTTTTTTTTCTGCCTTAGCCTGTCTTTTCATCTAGCTTCCCTCAAAACAAGAGCAAAAATTGGAAACATTTAGTTTGTGATTTTTCTAAAACGCTATTTATAAAAAAACCTTCAGCATCATACAATATGCAGTATATAACTCTGGTAGGCAGAAACACATCATCCACATTGCAGCTCATTTTTTCCAGCAAGGAGATTTTTGAAGACTTGAAGAATTGAAAAGAGCAGAGCAGACAAAGCAAAGAATTGTTTTGTCAATCCCTTTCACACTAAGCATGTGACATTGCCCCTCTACGCTGCTCTTGTGAGACCCCACCTGGAGTACTGCATCCAGTTTTGGGGCCCCCAAGATAAGAAGGACATGGACCTACTGGAGCAAGTCCAGAGGAGGACCATGAGGACAACCAGGGGGTTGGAGCACCTCTCCTATGTGGACAGGCTGAAAGAGTTG
Organism: Antrostomus carolinensis; assembly: GCF_000700745.2. Lineage (NCBI taxonomy): Eukaryota > Metazoa > Chordata > Aves > Caprimulgiformes > Caprimulgidae > Antrostomus > Antrostomus carolinensis. The sequence goes on along the minus strand of NW_010336828.1, from coordinate 48,621 downwards.
GGGCTGTTCAACCTGGAAAAGAGAAGGCTCCAGGGAGATTTTATAGCGGCCTTCCAATAAATGAAGGGGCTACAGGAAAGCTGGGGAGGGACTTTTTACAAAGGCAGTTAATGATAGAACAAGGGGAAATGGCTTTAAACTGGCAGAGGGTAGGTTTAGATTAGATATTAGGAAGAAGTTCTTCACTGTGAGGGTGGTCAGACACTGGAACAGGTTGCCCAAGGAAGTTGTGGATTCCCCCTCCCTGGAAGTGTTTAAGGCCAGGTTGGATGAGGCTTTGAGCAACCTGGTCTAGTGGAAGGTGTCCCTGCTGATGGCAGGGGGGTTGGAACTGGATGATCTTTAAGGTCCCTTCCAACTTAAACCGTTCTATGATTCTATGATTTTCCTGAGCAGTAAGATATTTGTTTTCAAAAGATGTCGTCAAGGTCACCAAGATTCATTGACTCCTGGTAGCAATATAAGCTTGACACAGTAGTGACAAGCTTTCTTCCAGGATGTTGCGTATCATACAAATTAAGCTTCCTTCAACTGGAATGATGCTTGGGTTACTGTAGTACCATAAAAATCAATGACCATTTAGATCAACCAAGCAAGAAGTATGCAGGATTTCTGATGAGTCACATACAGCTCCTTTCAGCTTTGCTGGTGGTGATACTGTCCATAGGCAGCATCTGTGGGGAAAATCCTGCAGCTGAGCATCCCCGGCTCCCTCTCCAACCTGTCCTTCCAGGAATAGCAGAGAGAGCAGAATGCTGCAGCAATACTCAGGCACTAATTATTTTTTTTCCAGAAGGAGCTCGTTTGTCCTTTGATTTTGAACTAACAGTTAATAGATGGGGCAATTTCAGGACTGAGCATGTTTTACAGCACTTGGCAAATGACTGCCTGACTCACAGGTACACTTTGCAATTGCAGTGATATAAAACACCTCTCTGTTTACTCTCTTTATTCAGCCCATGTATTCACAAAAAATACATATATTTTTCAGTACAGTGAGTGGTGTATTGGTATTGATAAGATGAACTTTACAGAAAGTAATTGGGTAAATGTTATTATCATTGTGTTACAGGCAGGAACTGGGTTTGCATTTGGCTACACAAGAGGTATGGCTACAGGGAGGAGCAGCCCGAGGCAGCCCTGTACAATCTGTAGGGGGTAGGGAGCCTACAGTATGAACTGGCATAGCTGGACCACGTAGGGCTCCATGGCTGTGTCTACACTGCAGAAGAGACTAGGGCCAGGGAATGATTTCCTGGGGCTGCTGATTGTCCCTCATGCTTAATACTTGTTTCACAGCCTGGCACTGTTTTGCATTGTCAGGACCAGGTTTGTTTTCCCCACCCTCAAATGATATCCTAGGATGCTTTGCACCTTCAAGGCTTCTGCTGCACCACAGTGTGCAACCTATAGCCTCAATTTCAGGCTGGTAAAATGTTATTTTGATGAGTTGTGACACAGCCATGGCATTATTCAAAATGCTACGAACTGAGAATAATATGCAATAAAACAGTATTTATGCATTCAGGCTATGAGGCGACTACAGGGGACCAAAGGGAAACCCTGGGCCAAACATTATGCAGAGTGGTCAGGCAATGCCACTCAGGGCCTTGAGCTTTACTTAGCAACATGGATAAAGTCTGAATGTTCAGCTTAGTATATCTGAGCTGATGTGAGATGCTGTCTGGTATGAAGTGTGTTATCTGCAGTCATTTTCTAGCAGTCAAAAAAGGTGGTAAGGTGGATAGGTCAAGGTGCTCACTACTGCTTCTGAAAATACTCTTAAGAGTTAAGCTGGAATCTCATGAACTAGTGTGGAAGCAATAACTGAAATTTAGGACCTCCAGACTCCCAGTCTTTGTACTCCTTGTGTCCAGAAAGTGCTACACTGAAATACAGTAAGAGAAAAAAAGCATCCAAAGAAGATAAAATTGTGGTTTCTGATGACACACTGCTTCTGTTGTCTCATCAGTTTAATAAAGAATTGCAGTAGAACAGGACCAGTTCTGCTTTCTGGAGCCTCTGGGAACTCTAACTTTGTTTGCAGTAGAAGGTGGACTGAATTCTGAAGTAATAAGAAATTGAAGTCAAGTGCATTACTAAAATTAGGTGTTATGGATGCATGAGGGATTAAGGAGTTTAAAAATAATGATTTACTCAAGTCACCCTTGAGGATCAAAACTTTAGCTTCACTGCTATCTCAAGGTGGATTTAATACGTCATGGGCTAGTTTCATGACTCAATGCAACGCAGACAACTTGGCATTTAAAACTGTCAATGGTATGGATTAATAAAGCATTTACAGTGTCTTTAAAGTTATTATTGCAAGCCAACTCTCGTACCCTTCCTAAGTGCAGCTGCAACTGTTTGTTTCTTTTTCTTTTTTCTTTTTTTTTTTTTTCTTGAAGGAAAATATCCTTGAGAAGATGGGGATAGGCCATTAAGACCAGCAGAAAATGTATAAAGGAATTGCCAGTGGTCTAATCAGGGATTAGTCCTACTTCTCCAGCAGGGGAGAAGTATTTTATACATTTCATATAAGGGTAAATAGTGTGATCAACATTTTGCAAATCCAAGAACTTATTCAAGATCATTATTCACAGCCTAGGAGTTTTTGTGTTTCTTTTCTTAGCTAACTGCATCATGCCCCTGTCTCCAGCAGAAGGGCAGGAAGATGCATATGAATTGAACTTCTTAGCTGGGATTATCTCATAAGGCAACCTTAAATTTTGGCAGCAAGTCAAAAGTTTACAGCACATCAGCAAATGAAACACGAGGACAGTTCCTGGTACTGCTATCAACTCTCTCTCTATCAACTCCCAACAAGCAGAGGTCAGAGTAATTATCTCCTTGTCACTTTTGGGGTCTTACTTTGTAGCAAATGAGGCAATCAAACTGTGCTCTGGAAGAGCATTATAACCGCTTGGGTAGTTTCAGCACAATGCAGTTCCTTTTGCAAGGCTCCATTGACCTCGCACAGCAAGCTGCTGGCCTGCTCTCAGCTTGCAAGGAAGCAATCAGATGGTCAGTGTGCCTGGTTCCTCTCACTGAGCCTTTTCCAAAGTGGGAAATACTTTCCGTGCTTCCTTGCCATGTGTTTGCTGGAATGGAGTTCCAATTCTTTCAAATGGGTCCCTGTGGAAATTAATACACTGGTATTGAACACCTATAATTTGCACAGGTTTGGTGCCTTAAGCAGAAGATGCAATAGATGGACCAGTGGAGTAATTGAGAGATGTTATATGGATAAAATTTAACTGCTAACTTCTAATGTACGCATGAACATTTAGACAAATTGAGAGAAAAGGCAACGTGACTACCTTATTATTATGAAAAATGGTATTCATATTTTATACAATTATGACTATATTAAGCCTATTGCGAGCAACCAATATGCAGATCTGATTCAGGAGAGATTAATTGATGATATGAACATTTAAGCTATATAATTTACTCTGATTGAAGAGGCAATACTAAAGTGTGGCATTAGCAGGTGTTCCATGGAGTTTTGCTCTGAATCCAGTCACTGAGTACGCTAGGTAAAGCTCCCCTTATTCTAAACGATTAGATACTGTAATCCCCTGGATTTGACTTGCATCTGTGTTTTGTTTCTTTGAATTATTCTCCAAGTACCGTTGCTGTAGCGATGGCCAGTTCTGTGATGAAACGAAGCACATTCCAGATTCAGCTGTCAAGGTCTGTTTGGGGGCCCTTTGGCAGGAACAGGCAGGGTGCTTATTAAAAAACACCTGATCCTTTCTGTTTAATATTCAACACCATATTTTCTTTCTCCACAAACTCAGTGGTCATCACAGGGCATGTCTCTGGGCATTCCACTTGGTGCTGTGAATTATTCACTGCCACTCTTCTCACCCCGGAACAGAGAAAGTGTGCTTTGTGCATCATGCTGGCTCCAGCAATTCCCTAAATCCACGTTTTCTGAAATGGAAGGGAAGCTGCAAGCCATGTCCTTAATTCCATTGACAATGAACTAGTTAAAGAAATACATTCATTCACTCAAGCTCATAGGTTCTGATCCAGATCCAGAATTTCATCTGCAGTGTGGTTGTCCCTGAAAATTGAAGTAAGTGTGCAGTAAGGAAAGAGATGGACAAATTATTAAACTGCAATGTCTCAAATACAATAAAAGCTGACTATTGGAGGCCAAATTTTTCTGCACAGTATAGCTCTGTTTCTTTTGTTATAAGCACAGGAATTACACTTGGACGCCAGCATACCTGTTATGCAAATTTGCCTTAATACTGTAAGGTACTAAAGTATTAGCAGAGCAGATTCATGTAAAAGCTGTGTCCAAAATGCCTAACTACATGCAGTTAACACAGATATTAAGTTGAACACTCCTCTTACAATTATAAATGACTGCTTTGCTGTCTTTGTCAGCAGAGTTGTGGCACTCATCCTGTCACCAAGAAAAAGAATAAGATGACCATCTGCATTTCTGCAGAGTGATGGCTACCCAGAGTGAATTCAATAAAAGAAAATTATGGCTTTGTGCTTTGCTACAGCCAATAAATCTTGAGCAGGTCTTGCACTGAGGCAAAAAATGAAAAATAACATTTTGGGGAAAGATTCTTTATAAGGTACCGTCTGAGCAGCCACTTGAATTGTAATACCCCCAAAATTAAAGTCATGCAAGGGTGATAAGTAATGACCTGCTCATGAGGAATCGAGCACACTGGGTTGTTAGGGACACTCGTGGATAAATATCAGGAAAAGGCTAAAGGTATGCTGGTCATCTTTGTGTGAAACAGTGAATGGACGTGAGCACAAGATATCAGCCCATTTTCTAATCAGCTTCCATTTTCTTCCTTCAAAATAAATCTCTTCAGTGCTAGTTCAGCATATCATTCTTCTCTCTTTCTCTGACCTGGGCTCTTCTGCAACAGCCTATTCCTTTAGCCCGAAAGACTATCTCCTGGAAATCAAAGCAGGTTAAAAGATTGCCTCAGGGACCCCTTGGAGGTGATACAGGGTTTGAATATACCATATTGGAGACTGGGGTTCTCTGACCAGACACAGCACTGTAAAACCTCCAGTTATCTTATTTGTCAAGTAATAAAAGCCTTTTTCAGTGACAGGGACTCTAAAATCAGCTGAAACCTAACCAGGTGGTTTTGGTCTCCTGAATGTTAGTTTTGGTCTTCTGAAAGGCAGTTGCTTTTTCTGGTTTTGTTTCCTCTTTCAGTCTGCTTTGAGTCAGTGACTGAGACTCTAATGCTTTCTTCCCAATTTAGTTATCTGAGTAGTGGTGCATTACATGCATGGCTTTGCAAATGAACAAAAATACGTGCCAAATGAAGATAGAGTAAATGCTGTGGAAAGTGGGTTTCTAAGTAGAGTTTTGTCTGTCATCTATAATATAATAAGATATTTTTTTATAGAGTAGTAAACAAAATTATAATTTAAAGGCTATTTCTATCAATTTTCTTACATTAATAGGTAAATAACAGTTTAAGGACAAATTTTGGTATGACTTTAATAGGAATATCTTAAGGAGTCTCTAATGAAATCAGGTGTAATACAGACCATACAGTGGCTCCAGACATTCAGGACTGTACTCCTATCTATTTCTTTTTCAATTTTACAGTCTCTGGTGACTGTCAGTCAAGAAATGCCTCCAGGTGGGTTCTCCCAAAGGACTCTCTGCCTGATGTCAATGGGAACAGTACTTCAGAAAACCTCAGCTTGGGCAAATACCGAAAAGGCCAATACTCACTAGACTTCGATTATCTGTAAGCACTATTCAATGTATTGTGGGGGGAAAAGGGAGAGAAGCAGGAAAATACTTTTTTGGTATCTGAGTTTATTATTCTTTAATGCAAATTAATTAACATTTGGACGGTATTTATTCTCCCAAGGACCACTAGATGTCAGCACTTATCTAGGCTAGCACAACTGGAGCAACAACCATCTGGTAGGAAAAAAACCCTCTTCCCTGTAATGGTGGAGTTTAGGTGTCATGCAGTCACTGGCTAAAATTGTTCTGTTTGATGTTATAAACATTTCAAGTACCTAAACGGTAACAGTGACTATTTTGGTCATCAAAGTAGGACTATTGTGTATGTTATTTCTTGCACTTGTTTTGCAAACTGCATTCATTGCCATCTGTATTCTGCTCATTATCTTTCAGGAAGCCCTGCTCGTGTGAAAGTCTATCAGGTGCAGCTTTAGAGTGAGGATGGCTGGTGTTTTTTATCTCAAGGCTTAATGGCCGAATTTATTTTAAACATGAACACGGCAGCTAATTCTATTGAAAGTGTAGAAAACCAGAAATCCGAACAAAACTTCAAATATAATATTCGTAGCATAATATTATGAGGAAATGTTCTGTGAGATCAGGGACAAAAAAAAAAAAAGGTGTATTCTGAATGTGCTTAACTCACCTGTGTTGCATCTAAGAAATAATGAAAAAAAATTACGTTATTATGCATTCAGCCTACTTAAAATGCACAGACACACTTCACTGCTTGCATTATTTTTAAGTTAGATCGAAAGCCTTCTTGATCAATTTTGCCACACAGTAGTAGGGATTAGTATTCGGCTAGGTATATGTGTCCATATGCTGCGTATTCATTACTTAATGTATATCTAGATCTGGTGTCAAAACAAGGAAGAGTTTGGGTCGTTTTGACAGGTAATCCGTTCTTCCTAACCATCCATATCTTCAGGACAATTGCAGTTTGGAAAATGAGACATATAAAGTGGAACTTGTTATTCAAAAAGTTTTTTTGCTAAAGCAGTGAAATGCAGGTTCCTTAGCTACTCTAACAATTCAAACAGACGCTACTACAGCCGCTTCTAGCAGGAGTTAGGGGACATCATGTCACTGCTGAGTCAGGCTGTAGCAGACTATAGTGCAACCTCTGCAGTGCTATCAGTCGATTAGTTATCAAGAGAGGGCTCCATGCTCCTCATTCACCTCACTTCATCAGTTACTCAGCTGAAGCACATGGGCTGGTGGCAGAACAACGTACTTCCCTCTGGGGACTATCTATCTGAACTGCCCCCCAAAGGGCAGGTACAGAGGGACCCTAGAGATTAGATGCCTCAGTGGAGCACCTGAAGTTCTTTGGGGTGTATCTGGGCCCCATAACATGAAGTAACTATTAAATAACTTGTCCCTTGTCCCATGAGTCATTTACTAGCACTAAACCCCTCGTTTCCCTGCTTCCACCATGTCTCTGCTGTGGCAGTGGTGTTGCACATGTTCCTTGCATGGAGTTACAGGTTCCTGTGGTCCCTGTGGCACTGTGCACCAGACATAGTGGGCTGGAGAAAAAGCAGAGGAGCTTTGGAGCATCTCTGGGTGGCTTTCTTCATCCTGCTGTTGGACGTGAACTAGTGTGAGGGGGAGTAACCTGGTAGAAGTCACAGCCATCCTATTAGCACTCAGTATATTTTATCTGTCTGTCCCAGTATCTGCTAAGGATTTGCACCATATATTTTCAGAACGATGATTGTGAGGGGCAGAACATTCAGCAGGTTGCCAGGCTTAAGTGCATTGCAGTAATCAACTTCTCCTTTATTGGCCAGAACATCAGCCTGCATAAAGATGTGCTTCTTCTTTGCAGTATTTCAAAACCAATAAAAAGCTGACCAGGTACAGAGAGGGAGAGATGCAAAGGAATGGGAAACTTGGAATCAAGAGCAACATCAAGTCTGCAACCCAATTTTGCTCACAGAAAATATATCCTGTTGAGCTACAAACTTGACTAACCTTATCCACGCTGTGCTTAAGGCAGGTTGCCTGGCAGCAGAGATCTTAGAAGGATTTAGCCACAAACAATTTCTTGCTGTCCCTCTCTCATCTGTTAGTAAAATTTTGGATGCATAGGAATTTCCAAGCCAAAAGTGGAAGAAAGCAAGGTACAGGCCCTCTGGCACTCGTACAAACAAAGCAATGCAAACCTAGGTGAAGTGGCTTTATTATTCCTGAAAAATGAAGACTATTTGGATTGTACACACCACCTCGTGTTTTTCTAAGATGAAATAAAGAAATTGATCTGCTTGTTTAAAGAGATTGTTAATAATTTCTGCATATTTGAGAACGATAAATAATGGTGAAAGGTGGCAAGGAGCTGAGGGGGAGTAACACTTGGTTTAAATATTATTGTGACGATTTCCTGTCTTCCTACCATGTGAATACTTGAGAAATCTGTGAGGAAACTGTGAGGAATAAATGTGAATGTTGGAGTCTGTTAGAAACACTTTGGCCACCTGAGATAAAATCAATGATTTGTATAATTATCCTGACTTGACACCCTGACCCAAATGTCTCTTGCTCCTTAGCACAACCCTATACGACTCTGTGCCATGGCCCGAAGCAGAGGCTGACTGTCAGCAGTGCTAATGAAGAAATGACAGCGTCCCTTTAGCTGGCCAGTGAGTAAGAGGAGGTTTGGCAAAGGGGAAGCGAGCCTTGCGGTTTTCCATTACATTCAATATTCCCTGTCACTACAGAATCAGCCTGGGATGAACTGGTGAGTTTTTGGCTCACCATTGATCATTCTCTTTCTCAGACTTGATCTTTCCCCATGGATGCCTTTTACATCTAAAGGAAAGTCTTTGGCTTCTCAGAGTTTAAATCGTGACAGACAAATAATGCTCAAGAATTTTAAGGCTGGTAAAAGGTAGGATGATCATTTTCAGTGTTAATGTGGTACCTGGAAGCATTTTCATTTCTGTTCAGTTCTAGAAGATGGGCTGTGGTATCTGCAGGTGAAAGCTTGCATATCTTTACTGCAGTCTATGCTGTCAATTGAAATTGGCAGATAATTTCGCTGAATAGCTCTGTAAACTATTGTGATGTGATATAAAATACATAAGTACATTGTTTCTTAATGTTGTGTTTTAGCTCATGAGACAGTAGCATCCTCAAAAACTGACTTTCATGCCTTTTCCTTGTTGAGGAGCATTGAATTTTGGGTTGGTAGCACTTCCTTGTTACTCAAGTGCTATGTTCAGCTTTGTCCAATTTTAGTGAATAATTGTTGGCTAAAAACAAAACCAGAAGTGATTTTTTTCAGTCATTCTGTTTTGCTGCTTAGGGCAGAAAAATAACTTCCTTCCTAAATGAAAGAAAAAGATTATAGCAACTGATTTCACATTCACATGTCTAATGAGATGGAAACCTTTAGTCTCTAGTTCAGCTGTTGAGTATAAGTAAAAGGTATAAGCTGTGTGGGGATCTATTTTGTCTGATTCCTCTCATCAATTGCTTTTCCTGCTATAGCTCTGTGTTTACACCTGGAAGGATCCAAAACCGATAATTTTGTAGCAGTTATCTATGATGGTGGACACTGGGATTCAGAGAATAAGGTACACTTTTCTAACAAAAAGATAATTAATCATTGGAAACCATTTGTGTGGAAGAGTGGTGGGTTCTTGACAATTGATAATTTTAAAAATTAGGACTCAGTGCTTTCTTTTGAAAAATTTGTTCTGGTTCAATTTCACAAAATCATTGGAAATGATGCAGGAATTAATAAAGGGAAATCTTATGGCTTTTAATATTTTGAAGTTCATTAACCATTAGTCCAAATTTATCAGTTCATTGCTAAGAGGAAATAGTCTAATAAGAGTGTCAATGTACAGTCCTTGCCTCTCCATGCCAAACCCTCACTAAAATGTGATTATAGGGTCAGAGATGTATTGATTAATTGTGTATTATTTTTCTGAAATGAGAACTATCCTGGTTTTTAGCTGGAACAGAGTTGGGTTTCTTATCAGTAGGTAGAATAATGCTGTGTTTTGCTTTCAGCCTGGGATTTGTTATGAGAGAAACACTGATAACACACCAATGTTTGCATTTTTGACACTGGAAGTGAAGGACTCTGTGTTCTGTTAGTCCACAAGCACAAGATCTAAGGGGGTGAGGAATATTTAAATTAATACGCTAAATTGGTGTTTGGCTATGCCAATGGGATGTTCCAGATCATATCACGTCATGTCCAGTATATTAGTGAGGGTCTCTCCCTCTCTCAGCTCTCTCTGGCTTTCACTCGGGCTCTAGCTCTTCCGGGATTGCGGTTTCGGTTCGGGATTGTCGCTCCTCCGGGATCGTTATCTGGGAACAGGCCGGGCTCGGTCGGCGGGTGGTGAGCAGTTGCCCTGGGTTCTCACTCATTTGCATATTTTGTTACTGTTATCATTATCACTGCTATTTTAATATTAGTATTATTTTAAGTTTTCTTTTATTTCTATTATTAAATTGTTCTTATTTCAACCTGTGCGTCTCCTTACCCTTCTCCCCCAATCCTCTCCCCTGTCCTCTGGGGGTGGGGGAAAATGGATGACTGGCTGTGTTGGCTGCTGGCCAAGGGCCAGCCCAGTGAAACTATCACAGAACATTTCTCCATGTAGATGATATTTTCTTTCTATTTATGGCCATTTACTGTTGTGTGCATCTCACAGAGAGGCTTATTTGCTCAAAGCAAGGCTAGTTTCATCCAGTACCCATCCTGGACACATCTTTTTGGACAAGTCTGTTTGGGGATGCAGTGTGCTGCCCTGTGTATCTATAAACCCTGAATTTCTGTGTGTCATGCCAGTCATGAGCTTAGAGTGCTTTCATGTCCTAAACCAGCATAGGAACTCTGCAAGTTGAATGACTGCACTAGTGAATCCCTAGTTATTAATTCTGGAGTAGTACACGTAGCTTTAAATGATGAATCAGACAGAATGAGGTTGGCCATTAGAGTGCACTCGATGTTAATTGAAGCCATGACTCATTCATTTCCATTTTTCCTTCCCACAAAGAAAGTTAAAGTCAGACCCTTTGCTCCTTTTAAGATCTTGAAATCTGTGTCTAGCTATATGTCAGAGAAGCTACTGATCACAATGGTTGATCAGAAGGTCCTTTAATCTTGTATCATGAGTGTATATCGCAATTTGAACTCCTTCAACTTGAAAACTGACCAGAATTTTTGGGCAGCCTGCATTTCTGTGGCACAGTTGTGGGATACCATGGCCAAAGGCAGGATACTGAGATTGTTCTGGATCACTAGTTACACTGCATGTGAACAGCATCTCCTTGCCCAGGGCCTACTTCTCAGTCTAGTCACTCCTCATGCACGCACATTGCTGAAGTAAAAGGCAACCAAAGACAGTTTTCCATGCTCCTCCTATT
>NW_010336828.1:0-37462 GCF_000700745.2 Antrostomus carolinensis | reverse complement strand
CTGCTGAAGATCAAGTAAAGATCAAGTCACAATGTGCACACCAGTAGACTGTTTACTGTAAATACATGTGTGTTAGGTTGAGGTGGGGGGAAGGGATGTTTTTTTGGTAGTGGGGGAAGGGGCCACCTTGGGAGAGGGAAAAGCTCCCCTGGCTCCAAAGCGGAGTCCCCCCCCAGCCCAGGCTGGGCCCATGAGCACTAGAGAAACCCCTCTGGAATCCATATTGGTGAGGGGAAGTACTGCCCTGAAAAGAAGGTGTGGTAGCTAGAGGAGAGGCCGTTGACAAACAAAAGACAACCATCAGCTAAAACAAAAGACAGACAGACACAGAGAGAGCTTCGTTGCCAGAGGAAAAGACAGAGACACACACCCAGTTCAACTGATGGAGTAGGAGAAGACAAAGGAAGTTCCTTGCAGCCCATGGAGATTCAATGTTGGAGCAGAGACCCACGTGTAGGCCATGGAGGACTCAACACTGGAGCAGAGAAGCTGAGCCTGAGGGCAAGTGTGATGGAATTGTAACCCCGAGAGTCAGTCACTGCCAGAGCGCCCCATGCTGGAGCCATGAGCTGAGCCCAAAAAGGTCCATGACTCCATGGGAAGCTTGCTCTGGAACATCTTGTTCCTGGAATTCCATGGCAGGAAGAGCAGCAGAGGTGAACTGACTGAACCCCCATTCCCTGTCCCCTGTGCCGCTGGCGGAGGAAGAAGGCAGAGAAATTGGGAGCAAAGTGATTTGAGCCCGGGAAGAAGGGAGGGGTGGGAAGATGTTGTACGATGTGGTTGTTATGTCTCATTGCATTACTTAGATGAATGGCAACGAATTAAATTGATTTTTCTTCCCCAAGTTGAGTCTGTTTTGCCCGTGACCATCACTGGTGAGTGAGCCATCCCTGTCCTTCATTCCTAATCCCGTGCCCCCTTTGTTGTGTCTCCCATCCCATCTCACCAGGTGGGGGGAGTGAGTGCAGGACCACATGGTCCCACTGTCGGTCAAGCCACCACAACATGCAATAAGTGACAGTGCTCGGCTCAGGAAATTTTCGATTTAAATTGACCAGGTATCTGAAGAGTAGGAAGAGAAACCATTGCAGAACAGTAACAGAATTAGCAGTATGTTACCCAGCAGTCAGAGGCAAAATAGAGAGCCTGTCTATCTCCACCAGGCAGGAATGGACTGGTTGGAATTCCCTAAATATTAAAGCATTGCAACAACAGAATGTCTTTATAAAATTTATCCTTTTTTATACTCTGGAAAAAAAATACTGTCGTATTGTGTAGTAAGTAGTGTAGGGGGCCTACAAGAAAGCTGGGGAAGGACTTTTCATAAGGGCAGTTAATGAAAAAACAAGGGGAAATGGGTTTAAGCTGAAAGAGGGGAGGTTTAGATGAGATATTAGGAAGAAATTCTTCACTGTGAGGGTGGTGAGACACTGGAACAGGTTGCCCAAGGAAGTTGTGGGTGCCCCCTCCCTGGAAGTGTTTAAGGCCAGGCTGGATGAGGCTTTGAGCAACCTGGTCTAGTGGAAGGTGTCCCTGCTCATGGCAGGGATGTTGTAACTAGATGATCTTTAAGGTCCCTTCCAACCCAAACCATTTTATGATTCTATGATTCATTTCACGTTCTGCAGCTTGCTCAAATGATCTTCACAAGATTTTTTTCACTTTTCTATTAGATTCTAACAGACTATATAAACTAGGGATTAATTCGGCCTATTAAATATTAAAAGATTAACACTTTTCTCATTTTTCTTACAATTTAGAAGTGAATTACACAGTTGCATTACAATAATTTCACTTAATTTTACTTCTCATGTAATTTTTCTGCCAGCATTAATTTTGCCCATGTTGCAGCATTCAGCTGGGGACATGTCTCACTGCAGTCCATTATCTGACCAGTCGAGTCTGCAGCAACAGGGAATCTTACTTAATTGGAAAGATGCACTGACGCAGAAAAGGTACGTGGAACTTCTTGCACTAGCTTTACCTTTTAAAAACACATCATTACAAAGATGACAAACTGTCATCTATTCTTTGATCTGAAAGATTTTCAGAAGCTGCCAGAGTCAGAAAGTAGAAAGGCTGAAGCCTAAAATTCCTTCCGTGTTGTGTTATGGAACAGATGTGTAAAGAATGACTGTATGGGAAGCAGCAGAGGAAAATTTTTAGAAGCTTTTCAAAGCAATCAGTGAAATCTGATTTAAGAGTATCACTTCATTTTGCACTTAATAGTGTTCTCCAGATAAACAGTATTCCAATATGCTTCAGAAAGTTAAATAATACAGCTACTGAGATAAATAATGGCAGAAGGAGACAGTCACAGCAAGCAATAGGCTCAGGGAACAGCTGTTTTCAGGAAAGATTTAAAATTAAATGACAAAATTACAGTGCATTATTCTATACCACAGTGGGCAGAGGTTTTCAGCAAACTTCACCATACCTGAAAGCTGTTAGATAATAAGCAAAATTAATCAGACAAGATGAGTACTTGGAAGAGTTCAATGACCTGAGCCCTACTGACACAACTTCATTGGAAACTGAACCTGACTGACGCTGTGGACTGTGCTTAGCAGAGAAATCCAAGTGTAACGTGACATTAATTTCCCTCTTTCTGACCTTGCTTGACTGAATGCACTGGAGCACTTAATTCTTTAAGCTCCCATCAGAAGGATCTAATGCGAGAGTTCAGTGGTAGCCAATCTTTTCTGTGGCTTGTTCAGGAACGCAGTGTGAGCTCAGACAGTTCATTGCTGGGGTATGGTCCAAAATTTGACTGTCCTTGGCAGTTGGCAGTTGTGAACTCTGCCTAGTCTTATTTTCTTTGATCCCGATAGCAGAGCAGGTTTCTGAGTCATCACCTGCAAGAGCAGCATTCTTCTGGAGATGGAAAGCAATCCTTGGCCTAAAAATTACAATGTCATTAACTCTGTTTACACCTACTGAGAAGCTGGCTAAAGTGGCTGCAGCTGATTAGCTTCTATATTCTTAGCTCAGATTCAAATCAGATTCAGAGAGTTTTGAAATTTTGAATAGTATGCAGAGAAAAAGATGGAGATATGTGCCATAATATTTCATCTGGAAAGGTCTGGTAAGTATAGTCATCAACTGTTAAGATTTCACCATTTATATATCTTTTTTTAACAGTCAGTTTCTTTCAAAACCTATGCGCTTCTTATTTGACCCACTTCGGGCAGAGAGCTGATATCACTACAATATCATATCACGAGCCTGAAGAAACACGAATAATGCTATAAAAGTTGCATACATTTTACCACTGTCTCAATTTTTTACTGCAGAAATGTTGTTTCAGTTCAATCCTTAACTGTCTTTTCCCTGTAGTACCCCCTGACAAAGAGCCAGCTGCTTTTCCCAGCCTCCATTTAACACTTGAACAGGAGTCGTGCTGTGCCCAGCATTATTTGGGCTCACGAGGAAGAAACGAGAATATGTTCAGCCTGCTTTTTAGTGTTTGCCTAGCAGAATTGAAAATCAGTGGCAAGATTCACCCTGATGTCAGGAGCTTGTATATATAGGCATTGTGCAGCGAAGACAATTTTTAAGGTTTTCTCCACAGCTTTCTCCTTCTACCACAATAAAAACCACAAAATGCACTCCACAGAAATTTAGGGAGGGGGGGGGGGCGAAGTCCACTCCTGGTATGATCTGTGCTCATTTAAGAGCCTGTTAAATGTTGAACAAGGCAAACTAATCCTCAATTATTTTGTGGGATTATGGTAAAGTGTTAATACTAATGAGTCCGTGATAGGTGAAGGATATAAACATTACATTTGATGAGGATCTGACAAGAACACCTATCTTTGTTAAACTTAGTGAGCTGATGTTGTTAATGGCATTCTGGGAATCAGAATTTGTGAAAAGGAAAATTATTCTCTGTATTTGTTGATCTTTCATAAATGTTCACCCCTAAAGTGAATATTCGAGATGCTCTGCTCTGTCATTCCTGCAGCAGATCCTTACTTACTTAGGCCTAATTCATTTTTGGTTTAATCTCCCTGTGGTTGAAAAGATAGATGGACTGAATTTGTCTCATCCTCCCTCCCACTTGAGCCACTTACGTCATGAACATGACGTAATGAATATGAACAAGAAACTAGTGGTGTACAAAAGGGATACAGTGTCATAACAAATACTGTGTAGCAGAGGATTTTTTTTTTAATAATAGGGCTAAAAGGATGACTGTTTTCTAGAAAATTGTTTAAAATTATTATAAAATAAATGCTCTACTCAGGAAAATGATAGAATGTAATTGGAATCAAAAGGATAATTTCAAGGGAATAAAAATCATTGGAACGTTAAATGGAAATGTCTGATGTATTTACATGGAAATACACTAGTAGTATGCTGTGTAACACTGCTACTCACTGCCTGGTATCTCAAAGTCTAACTTAGGAAAGGTATGAAGAAATGGAAAAGGTGCCTAACTCATAAATTGTGAGGATCAAGTGGGTTTATAGGAGGAGAGAGATACATCTGATGTATTCTAAGTAAGTGTTTTACAGAATGGGTTCGTTAAAGTGAGCTTTTAATAAACACCTGCCAGCAAGCACAATCCTGAACATTTTGGAATCTATAAGTCTTTCTGGGCTGCATTCCTATAAACTAATGAAAACAATTTTGATGTACGTTTGGCTGTCGAATATTTGGCCACCCACAAATTCATCTGCTTGAAAGCATTGTCCTTGGCATGGCTGAGTGCCTGTATCTCTAAACAAGTGCTTATTAGAAGTGAATCCAGCATGGAAGTGTGTAGGGGAAGAGAGGTGAAGATCTGGGGTAAAACTTAAACATTTTTAAGTAAGCCAAGTATAAAGCCTAAAGGCTATCTGATGTTCCCCTGAACTGGCAAATTTTTTCAGGTGAGTAATGAAATGTAGGTGAGATTGGCTTTTTCAAACCGTGAAGCTTGCAGGAGAGTGACTGTGAGGAGAATAAGACCCCTTTTTTGTGTCTATGTTGGTGGCAATGGTGGGAGGATGTATCTTCAGAGGGCTGAAATACTGGAGGCAACGGAGCTGAACGCAGTGCTCATTGAAGCCCAGCCAAAAACCCCGTTTGTCAAAGACACCCTGTTTGCAGATATTAAATGGATATTGAAAGCATGGTTGTGAACAATTTGTATTTTTAGCAACAGGAAAGCAGGATAGAAAACTGTGTTGCTAAGACATAATACAAGTAATATACACTTCTTCTGGATCTAATTATTATTTTCTGAAACTACTACAGAGTTGTACACTATTGTGAATGAAAAGAGAAGGCTTTGTGTAATGTAAACATCAAGGGATATAGGTTCTAGCCCCAGCTTCTGCAAGAGATTAAAATAATTTTAATTCCAGTAGTGCTAAGCCTCCCCATCAACACTGGACTGGCTTTTACACTGCTTTGCCCTCTTTTAAAATTGCCAGCCTAAAATGATAAAAGTGCTTTGCATGAGCTCAGGAAGTAGACACCCACATATATTTTTACTACAGTGAAAACTGAGGCAGATGAGTATGGTAGTCTGATTTTCTAAGGACTCCAGTCACTTTAATGTGTCTAATAAGACAGATGTCAGCATCTGAAGGCAACAAGAAGCAAAAGCCTTCTATCACACCAGTAGGCTAAATTTCTGGATTCACAGCAGAATATCAAAGCTTGTTTTCACTGAGTGTTTTATTCTCCTCTGTATATTTTCCTCAGCAAGAAGATTGCATCCCTGTGGTACATAGATAAACAACTAAAAGATCTACGGTGAGTCATTAAAAAGTGCCCACACCTGATCTCATGATTACAAGGTATGGATATAATTTTGTGGCCTTTTGAAGGCTGAATATAGAATGTGCAATCTGGAAAAATGGGTACTGATGTGCTGCAAACATTAATTGGTGAATGCATTGCCAACACAAGCTTGAGTTTTCATTATGTTGCTAGAAACTAAGCTCAGGGAGGGGAAGTAGTAGAGAAATCAAGCTGACAGCATGTGAGATATCCTCCATCATCAAGGAAAGCTGTCGAAGCAAAGTGAGCTGGCCCATACGATTCCAGCTCCCGCTGGCGCTCACCGGTGTCTGCTGGAATGTGTCAGACGATGGAATATGAATGGGCTCTGGTGGGAGGGATGGCCTTTTCCTTGCAAATATTTCTTCAGCTCTTATGTTGCCCCTCAGCAATAATGGTTGGCTTTTTACAGAACACTGTCTGATTCGTCGGCAACCTTTATGTATTTTATTGATTTAACATTTCTTCAGAGACGCAGTGAAATATGTGACCCATGGACAATGTGATTTTTTGAAAGCTGATGCTGATATCAGGGGTATGTTGCCTGGTTTGAGCTCTGCTGCCTCTGGAGTTCATTAGAACTTGTTTTAAATATGCTTTCTACTCTGTTTTATGATCTACATTTCTTTTTCCACACTTGTTAAGGGTGCTGTTTTCCACTGCCTTTGGTGTGTATTTCAAATCCACTTGCTGAATTGAGTCATTTCACGGTGAAATAAGCTGAATGTAAGAGAAGTATGCCTTGGTTGGGACACTGTGCTATAGTATATCAAAGCAATAAAGAGTGAGGAACAGGTTGGGAGAACTTTCAAAATCCATTTTATTTATTACTTAGGAGTAATGAAGCAAAAGGTAGTTGTTTGTGCCCTCTGAATGTTAATCTGCCCAGCTGCTGAAATCACAGTGGAAGGTGATAGCAGGCTCTGAAAGAATTGCGTGTAGCTCGCCTGAACATAAGGCTGGTTGGCAGGATACTGAATCAAAAGCTAATGAGTAGGCAGGGCTGGGATTTGGCATGGAATGGAATTGGGTTCACTACACAAGGCTTTCAGAAATAGCAGCGCAGACCTGAGCGGCCAGGTTTGTGATAAGACATGGGTGGGCTGGCTGTGAAAGCTTTGGAGAATGCAGCGGCCACCACTGACCGTTTGATGCCAGTGTCTAAATGTAGCTCTAACTTTAGGTTTCTATTTCTGAAAACTCTGGCCCAGGTCTTCAGGGGATTTTAAACTGTGCTGCAAAGTACAAAATGCTTAACAGAATAGAGATAATGGTATTCACTGTCCTTTGGCAGACACTTTGTAATACTGACGTGTCAGGCTGAGTGTACTTCAGCTCCTGTTCCTGTACATCTGTATGTATCAAAAGAAGATGTAACTGAAGGAGCCCCTACTCTGTCCCTTCCCTTTTTCACACTTACTTTATCTCTCCAGGCATCCCCATGGGTATTTGCATAGCAGCTGCTGCTATTTAGCCAGTATCACTGCACAGTCCCCATTCTTCTTTTCCATTGTAGAGATGGAGCAAGAAGACATTGGAGAAGCTTAAGCTCCTAGTTGCTCCTAGCTTTAGCCAAGAAACTAGGACACCACATAGGACAGCATCACCCTTCCACATCATGCAGGGGATGGCTCAGTGATGGCACTGAATAAGCAGACCAGAAGACTGGACTTGGTGCTTGCTGGATTTGGTGGCAGAGACAATAGCTGTTGTTGCTACATATGATTAACAAGATGTGGAAATAGCCCTGTGTAGAAACGGAGGGATTTCTAAAGCTGATCGGGCAGGTTTGTGCTAGAGCCAGCAATAGTGTAATACAGACTGAAAGCAGCTGGCCAGCTGGCCTTTCCAAATTCTGGCATGAGTGTAAATCACAAGGTCCTCCTCTTACATAAGTGGACCTACTGTAACACACACGGCTCATCTCTGAGGAGCTCTAAATAGCCAGGGCTGGCATAACTCCTGTGTCACTGCAGGTTTCTGCTGACACATAATAAAATTACTCTGGGATGGAAATGCCATGGTGAATCAGATTGGAGCAAAAATGGTAATGACTTTTGTGTGTTTGCTTAAAGCCAAATGATAGCTGGTTCTACAGAAAAGCGGTGTCAGTGAAATCTTCCTCATCCTTTTCTCTGCAGTGGCCAGCTTCTGTAGCTGGTGAGGATTACGTGTGTGGAATAGCTGGTGGGTAAGGGGTGGACTAGATTTCCCAAAAGAAAGTCTGATGAAAACAAAACTGTGGTCTCTACCTATCCCTCCAGCACAGGCAGCAAAACTAAGGCGTATCAATGGACATTACACACCCTCTAAAGTGGCTCAGAATTTGTCTGAGAACTTCTTGCTGACATAGGCACCCTTCCCCCCTTTCTAACAAACCTGGTGTCATAGAATTGGTTCTGATGTTTTAATCTTGAAAGCAGGAAGCAGTGAGAGCAATAAAATTTAATCGCCAGAGTACTTGTTTTATCAAGTCAATGCATAATTGTGACATTTGACATTCTTACAAGGCTGTTTCTTGAACATTTGCTTAATTATCTCCCCTCTTTAAAAATTCTGTTCAGATTCTAGTTTAGCAGTTCACCACATAATCAGATTCAGCTTTTCTGAAACATTTTATTATTGTTGTTGTTGTTATTGTTAGGTAGTGCATTCTCTTGGAAATGTCAAGTATGTTGTCAAATATTGTACTAATTTCAGTTCCCTTTGTCACAGCCCTGGACGTTATTAAGAAACTACATACTGTGAGTAGATCATTCCAGTAACAGCTCCGTCCTAAAGGGCAATGAGATCACTTGGATCAGAGGCCAGAGAATCTCTGCATAGCTAAAGGGACTCTCTTGAGGTCCCTTTTAACTCTATTTTCTGAGTTTCTTGCATCAGCCATTTATGGCAACAGTATCTTTGCATCCCAGAAGCATTCATTGCTTTTGGCAATGAATCTGTGTCGCCTAACTACAGCTGTCAGAATCTAGGCATTCATCAGGCTCCCTCCTAAGATAATGGAGGAAGAAACAACATCTTCAGGAGGCAACTTATTCCCCATGTCTGTAATACTTAATCTTGGGATGAGTGGAATTTGCCTCTGAAAAGCCTGCTTCTCTCAGCTCATAGAAGAAACACAGGAAAAATGGCTTAGACTAGATACCCAAGATCTAGACAGCAGAAACTTAGGCCTGCCTGAGGGATGTGTCATTCTGTACCTGATCAGTTTCTGCAGGTTCCAAAAGTATCAGGACAAATGGACTAGGAAACAAAAAATACATCACCAACGGTTCAGGAAGCTGTAAATTGCTGATGGCTGGCATGGTGCTTTGGGACAGCATTGCTATATGTGAACTCTGTTCTTGTTCTCTTTCCTAAGCATCCCATTCTGGCCCCCATCATAGCGAGGATTCTGGCAGGAAGGATCTCTGGTCACACCTGCTGTGTCTGCTGCTACATTCTTGAATTCCACCTACACTGAATATTTCTTAATATTCACTTGGGTGTAGTCCCAAGGGATGGATGTTATGTGTTTGGAGCACTGGTACAAGGACTGTGTATCACTTACATTTCATTTCTGCCTCAAATAGTCCATAGACCATGTGTCAGGCCACTACATGAAGTTGGCATTGAGTCTACAGAGTGTGAACTGGTTTCCTGAATAGATGAGAAGGCAGGTGGCAAGCCAAAAAAAGCTAGTTTTCAAAGCCTGGGACTGAAGAATGAAAGACACAGATGTGTAAAGAAATAGCCATATTATAGATCTTGACAGATATTAATGAATGCATGTCCTAACTATCATACCAAGGTTAAAAGCCCCTGCTTAAGCACAAGACAAATCTAGTTTGTCTAGCTAAAACACTGGCAGTTCAAACGCCCTCTTAATTACAAGATTTATGCCTTTGCCTTTATCCAAAGGGCTGATCTAAAGGAATGAAAGAGGAGTTCAGTCTCTTAAGTCCCCTTGCTTCTTGTTCTCATTATCGTAAAGGTAAAGGTGCCAGTCAGAGTTGGTCAGACATTTTTATAATTAAAGCTTTAAAATTTAATAGCGAAGCGCATGTCTTACACTTTGGCACCTTTGGTTGCTCCATCAAATACTGTTTGTGGTCTTCATAATGAAACGAATGTGATGGGGTGCTGAAATACTCCAAATAATTTGTCCTCGAGGTTTCTTCCTCTTGATCTCCATTTTTGCTTTAAAAGATTGCTTTCCCATAGTGCTATGTTTTGTGAATTTCCGGCAGTCTAACCCAGTAGTTCAGAGATCAGTCCTGAGTCACCCACAGAACAAGGAGTTGCACGTTTATGTTATGTGTGGCTGGAACTCCTCTGAATCTGCCAGCATCTCTGCCACTCATCCCAGGGCCAGTGGAGAGTCAAGATGGCTCATTTAGTGTCTTGATGGCAGGGCACATGAAGTTTTTCATTTATTCAGAATCTGATTCTCCTCCTTTTAGAGTTTTCTTTACTCTGCACTCTTCCAGTAAGTGCCCACTTGGTGGTGGTTAGTGCTGGCGTAGTTTGCTTGCTACCTGGTGTGTCCTAGCAGGTGGGGTGTCCTTCAGAGAGATGAAGCAGCACTGCTGGCCTTGCACACAGAGATCAGTAATTTCCTTACCAGTGGAGCAGTGGCTTTAGTGCTCCTTCACTGCCTGCCAACAGAGACTGACAGTTCAGATTATCGTGTACGCTGAGAGAGATCTAGGAAGAACATAACAAGTTCCCTGTGCCTTGGAAGTGACTCCTTTTACAATACCCATACTGCTATGTAGGCATATAGTGTTTATATGAAGAAAATAAATCAGTCTGTGCTTTTCTTGAGAATACATTGTAGAATAGATTTAATTTCATTGCAACACTATCAACATTGATAGCAAATATCTTTAAGGCAGAACAGAAGAGTAATGCATTTCTTCTTTTTCTCTTATCATCTTCATATTGTTTTCCCTTCTATTAGATCCTGCTGCTGTAGACTGAGAACCTTTGTGCAAAGCACAGAGGCAACTTCGGCTCTTGTCAGATTGCCCAGCACCCAGCAAAACTGGATTTTAATGGGCGCTTGATGTCATGTTGGAAAAATATTATTTTGTGCTGCTCCATGGCAACATAATTTTCACATTCAAATCCTTGAAAAAAATATGCTTGCATGCTGATTGGATCAAAAACTGGATCTCACTTGTAGCATAGCTATGAATCTTTTAATAATGCCCTACTGAAAGCATTGATTATGGTTGTATGTCCAGCAAAATTAGCATACCTTTTTGAATAAAAACAAATTATGATTTTCTCTTGAACAACACTTGTTTGAAGTAGTACAGGTAACCCCACTTCATGTGGACATGATGCTTTTTGGATACTGTATTTCTGCTCTGTTGCACCTAAGCATTCAAATAGCATCGAAAGGAAAATCCTCTGGAGTAAATACAAAACATTTTGCATTTATACATATTTGCACAGCTCTTTACGGTTGTCCCTACCAAGCAGTGAGGCGGTACAGCAAGAGAACACACTTACCAGAAAGTATCCTGTACACTAAGGGCACCTCTGCAAATAGGCAGGCTTCTTCAGAGGCATTCACCACACCCCTCTGTTTCAAAGTCTTCATTAAAACAAATATTTTTCTACTTGCCTGTGGCATTTTTGCAGTTTTTCAGAAGCTTATTCATATTTATCCTAACCTCTTGGGAGGCAATACAGCTCCATTCAAAAGCCAGGAAAAGGTATAGACAACCATTTATGTCTCACTTAAAGCCTTGTTTTGAAGGTTTAAGTGCAATTTTCTACATGGAGATGAATTTCATTCTCCAGTAGTTCTAAGTACGCTGTTAAAATTGCCTATATGTCACACTGAAGGGACAGCTCATCTCATGGTCCCCGTGATGTTCCTTAACCTTTTTACAGTACCTGTAAAATGCCTTTACCCAGAGCAGAATTGCATCTTGCTTGCTTCCTTGCTTCCTTCAATAATAAATAGGCCATATTTGCTTGGTCAGAATAAGTCTTGAATTTAAGATTAATTCAGCAAATTATGTTGGCTGAAACAAATGAACAAACAAAACTCAAAAGAAGAGATAGAAATGTTGATAAGCATAGTTCTGATCTTTTCCAAACATTCAGCATTAGGGATTTTATTCATAAAGGAATTTAGATGCCACTTGCAACAATAAAGAAGTGGGTGATGCCTTCCTTTTCTCCATTAACAGGCAATATCCCAGTGGTTCTTGCTCGGGATTTAGCTGAGGAAGGTTTAAATCTAAGCTGTACCTAAATCACAACAGTCGTTCTCACATCTTGGAACAGCCCTTGTTGCTCATCTCCAGGATGTTGTGTGCTGACTCCTCCTGATGCAACATTTTTACTGCACAGTAATACAGAAGCATTTACTGCAGCATGTAAGAGGCCAGATAGCTTCCTTTACAAGTCAGACCTGACACCATCCAGAGTGATTCTCACTGTCTCTCTCCTGCCAAACAAATATGTGAACACGCTCTATATTAAAGATAATTTTCAAATTGAAAACAAATAGTTTATTCTTGAGCAAAAATATTTTTTTCCATGTCTTGGTTTGGTTTCTGAACTAGAAAAATTTGATATTTTTGCTTTTTGTTCATGACTGGGAAGAGCTTCAGAAGACTATATTTTCAGTAAAATACTTATTAATGGTAATGTGCACTATTAAGTGCTAGAGCAAGAAACTTTAAGCAGGTTAAACAGTAGTTTAAAGAGAGTATATTCTGCAGACATAGCTATTTCAGCTACAAACTCACACCAAAGGTAAAACTGATGTAAAATATTACAGATTTTTAATGAGATATAGCTGAATCACCTTTCTGGATTGCAGGGGTAGAAGACCTGGCCTGTAAAAATCTTTTGTGAATCATTTTCCAGTTTTCCAGGAACCTGGACCTAGTAAACAAACCAAGAAGTGGGTTTGTTAAAATAATTAAGATAAACCAAGTCCTGAATAGCCCTCAGCTCCAGGTTCAGTGTAAATTCTATCACTAAAACAACAGGCTGGAGGGAGAACCATTAATATGTAAACGGCTAGGCATCCTCTGCTGCAGCTGTAGCCCCTTTTCTGGCTATGGCAAGAATAAGATCTGGTGATGATAATTATTGCAAACCAGCCCTGCTATTTCCTTTGTTAAAATCCTGCTATGCAGTAACTTTTTTGCAGCTTCCCAAGAAGTATTCCTATTCATAGAGAACTTTATCTTTGGTGCAGAATCAATACGTTTCATCTTGTGGCTATGAAAGTTTGCTGAAGTAGGAAAAATGGCACAGCTTTTGCATTTTCTCTTGCTGGGGAATTTATCCTGGAAGCTCCTCAAAAGAACGTTCCTTAATATAGGTTAATTTTCCCCCTACTCAGCCTCTAGCCCCAGCATTTACAGCTCTCCTCTGTCCAGCAAGTCTATTATGCTCAAAATTAAACTTCTGCTAGCATTTTGGGTGGCAAGACCCAGCTGTCTTATAAGACTCTCCCACATACAAGGTACCCTCTTTTTCACAGTTATATTGGCTATCTTAGATGAAGAGTATTTTATACCAGCTTTTCCTTCCCTGCCTGTCACCCTCAGGAAACAACATCAAGGCTTTCTGCTTGAATTGTTACCATTTCCATTGGATTGCTAAGTACATTTTAAATGTAGGCTGTCATTTCTTTCTTCACTTTCTTCCTCTCTCCTCTCTTTTCCTCCCCTTGTCTCCAAGACCATTTGTGATATGTTTGTAGAGCTCTTCGGCTTCATTGGAGCATTGATTTTTTTTGGTTAATTTATCTAATTCCCAGTCAAATGAGGACATGGTACTTGTAAATCATTTAGCTTCTCATTAATCTCTTTCACTGCTGGCTCCGTTTTTCAGCTGTCTCCCTATTTACTATCTCTAGCGACAAATATCCAGTGTTCCCATCACTTGTCACAAGTAATGTCACGGTTGCCGTCGATCCATTGGCCTGAATAATAAACATGATTTTTTTATTAGAAATCAAAATATTTGCTGCTGCTGTAGAAAGCCACATCTTAAATCCCATGCAAAAGAAGTTCACTAAATGAAATGTAATAAACAGAAGATCTAAAGCCTGCCCTGTTACTTCGTGCCAAATCTTATTCATTAGATTTTTTGAACAATAGCTATAGAATTTTATGATGCTGTTTAGAAGAGCAGAAATCCTGAGAGCTGCCTCCTTATGCCTTGATACCTCTCTGGCAGAGGTACCATTGAGATGAGAAGAATAAGGACTTCAGCATTCACTTGAGAGATGCATCAGCTTAGTCAAACCCACAGATAAAGAATTCTCTGCTGCTATCCTCGACTATAAAACACTGGTGTCACATCAGACTTACAGGCTGCTTAGAGGTGGATTGGTAGTCCAGGCAGCGTGCCTGCTCACATAGCAAATTAGCAAGAAAGTAATTTTCTCCTGAAATGAAGAAGTGCTTTTCAGGGCAATAGGTGGTACTCTCCCTTCCAAGTCAGCAGCAAATGGTGCCCTAGCAGGGTGGGAAAGAGAAATGGGCTAAATTCCCTGCTGAAGGGAAGGGTTGTCATTGCCCATAGTCGTTACATTAGTTTTATTGTTGAAGGAGAACAGGCCTCACCTTTAATGTTCCCTGACCAAATCTATCATTCAACTGCATGAGAAGAGTAGACTCTTGTGTGCCCTAATATTGCTCTGTACTATATAACAGCTTTTTTCAAAGTGGCTTTCATTGGGTTTCAGAGGTGTTTGCAGGTTATTTCTGTATAAGCATATATATACTTTGTGATCTTTGGATCATTAATCTCAGTCACTGTGATCTTATTTTGAGAAGAGACATATTCTGCTAATAGACTCTTTCTTGGTGTCACTCATCCTGATTTTTCCATAGGCTTTGTGCAGTAGTCACTGGAAACAATTTCAATGCCATGGTTATTTTAGTTGCCATTCAGTGACTCATCTTCCTCTGGCTGTAATGGGATTTAAGGAGCATTTAATGTTCTCTGCCATGTAAGGGACAGTTTCTTAGCCAAGAGGATTATAAGCATCTTAGACTCACTATAGATAGAGACGTTAGACTGATGGGAAGAATTGAACCATGTACACATTTTGTATTTGAGACAGCAAATAATAAATACTGCCTCTTCAAGAACAGAAGTTGTATGTAGAGAAGATCAGATCACAGTGTTTCTTCATGTGGCAAAAATATCAGAGAAGACAGAAGAAATGGTGAAGCTTTGTTTGTAAGGTATGCACTGATTACATCGCTGCCCCTTGCTGATCGCTCTAATCTAATGAGGCTAGGTAAGCAAAAAGGAGGCAGTAATGATGCTGATGACTCAGAGATTTCTCTCTGTGAAAGAAAACAAGCAGAAGATGGTTGTCTAAACTGTACAGCACAGTGACTCTTCAGGTGTCCTTTTCACCTGTAAAATGGTTGCTGGATAGCAAGCTAACCAAACTCAGAGGTTCCTAGTGTCCCTGGGTACAAGTGCTAGAATACAAATCAGTATATTGTAAGAGTGTGAGATTTGTGATGTTTCAGTCACCCTTCAGCTTGCAGTATGCATTTTTCTTAAGCCTGGATTTGTGTTGGTCATTTTCGTTTAAAGAATGATGCAGCAGCACAACAGCTGAGAGGCTAGGAACAGCACGCAGAGACACTGGGCCACTTTGTTCTGCTTTGCCATATGGGATTTAACCCATCTTTCTTAATGAAACTTCCCTGATGATAAGGGATGGTATTTCTTTTATACCCCCTTATTCTGTTTTTTGTAAAATAGTTAAAGATTTGGGGGTATGCTTTGTATTCAGTGATTCTCCCATGGAGAGTCCTGGGACACCATCCCTTCACCAATGTTGATTTCCCTGCAAATTTTGAAGTCACTTCTGTAGACTTAGGAATGAGAACTCCCTGGGGAGGACTCTGACTGCTAGAGGACAGAGTCAGGTTACATTCCTTCACTAATTTTTTATGCAAAGTGAAGCAGCCTCAGCCAGAGAGATGATAAGAACTCTCGTGCCATAAAACAGACAGACACTTGTGGTAAGAACAGTTTTCTGGAGAGGTCAGTTTGAATCCCATCAGGCAGAAGATGTCTTTGTATGTGTGTTTTCTGTTGTTTCATGTGCTGAATTGACCACAAGATTGTGGTACAAAATGGGGAGCAGTAGTTCATCTGTTAGCTGTGCTTCGAAAGGCAGGAACACTCTTCCTTTAGACGTGCTGATAGACCACCACCTGGATCAACTGTCAACTGGAACACCAAGTGGTGGGACCCAGCAGGGCTTGGCACTCGATTGCCAAGTGATGTTATGTATATGTGTGCACGGCCAGAAGTACTCTAGATACCTGAGGAACACTCATTTTTACACTTAAGTCCTCTGAGGAACTTGAGGATTTATGTGCCAACTGGGGAAGGATGCAGCCAGCAGTTTTACGTATCTCAGCGTCAGGGTTTGGTGGTAAGTACAGAGACAAGTGAAATGTAGATGCCCTAGCCTTTTAGTGCATCTGGTGCTCAGTAGCTTTATTACTTGAAAAACACGGCCTTCTGCCATTGCAAACTCATGCCAGAAAACCACAGTAATGTGTTTGGTGCCAGCTGTACAAGTTGCCCAAAGAAAGCTAGTTAGTGGAAAGTTTAAAAAAATCTGAATGATTTCTGCAGGGGATTTTTTTTCACCTGCAAGGCTTAATTAGTAGGACTCCAGATTGTAACAGTGCAGTTCTTGAAAACATGTTGGATTGCATTGAGATGTGCTTTTTATGGGTCGCTTTCATATGCAAGTTTTGACAATATAGTGAAGCTGTTGAAAATCCAGCAGTACTTCCTCAGACAGCTCCAGTTCATGCACACTGCTTTGGATATCGGAACCCAGATATCCAGAAAGTCTGTTGTGGGCCAGAAAGTCTCACATTTGACTTATTTTTCTTCATACAGTTCTTACAACAGTTTTTTTTATTTGTCACTACAGAAATCTACATGACCTTTACTATAATCTTGGATAGTTGTAGCAGTCTCAGTACAATGTATGTTCAAATGTACAAGGTAGGTGAGAATGTCGCATTGCAGTACAGAACATCCCTCTACTCTGCCCTGGTGAGGCCACATCTGGAATATTGTGTCCAGTTCTGGGCCCCACAGTTCAGGAAGGACAGGGAACTGCTTGAGAGAGTCCAGCACAGAGCCACCAAGATGATGAAGGGAGTGGAGCATCTCCCTTATGAGGAAAGGCTGAGGGAGCTGGGTCTCTTTAGCTTGGAGAAGAGGAGACTGAGGGGTGACCTTGTTAATGTTTATAAATATGTGAAGGGCGAATGTCAGGAGGATGGAGCCAGGCTCTTCTCAGTGATGCCCAATGGTAGGACAAGGGGCAATGGGTGTGAGCTGGAACACAGGAGGTTCCGCTTAAACTTGAGAAGAAACTTCTTTACAGTGAGGGTGACAGAGCACTGGAACAGGCTGCCCAGGGAGGTTGTGGAGTCTCCTTCTCTGGAGACATTGAAAACCCTCCTGGACGCCTTCCTATGTGATCTCATTTAGGTTCCTGCTCTGGCAGGGGGATTGGACTGGATGATCTTTTGAGGTCCCTTCCAATCCCTGACATTCTGTGATTCTGTGATACCTGTGCTTTGCCTGGAGAGCTGTTAGCCTGCTATGCACAAGAAAGCAGAACAGAGCCCAGTGCATAAGGCTACCTGAGCAATTGGTAATATTTTTCACTTTCTAATAATACACTATAAAGCAAAAAAAGTTAATATACATATTTCTAGGCAACAGTGTACTGGTAAATATCATAATTCTCTTCTGCTTGTCAAGATGTGCTACCTATAGGGCTTCAAAGGAGGCTAAAACATAATTTTCCAATCTGGATTGGCACTTACATCCCCCCCCGAAAGCGAGTCATTGAGACTGCAATTTTGAAATCCTGCTAAAAAAGGCAGTATCTCTCTCCTGACATGCCTGTGCACTTACCGCTGGAAACCAGTTAAACCAAGAGAATATTTATAGCACCAGTGAGAGAATAAAGTTGGTCCCTTAACTGTGACAGAGCCCATTTCAGTCCTGTCTCCTTTCTTAGTTGAACACCAGAAAGCAAGTTCCATTCAATGGTGGCTTCATGCTGCTCTCTGCTGCCAGCTGAAGCTTCAGTCAATGTCAGTGTGAGTCGGTTATTAGACCCTTCTGTCTGTACTGGATGCAGCTCCTGCTTTTGATCCCTGATCTCTTGTATCTAACATCCACTTGCTCTCTTGATTGTGTAATGCTTCAGGGAAATTTTCTAGTCCACCTATGTGTAGGAGATTTTACGTATATGCTAATTTCATTGTAAATTATTGACAAGGTGAATACGGAAAGATCTGTTTGTGTAATGCTTTTGATACTGGAGAAATCTGATCAGATGTTTTCCATCAAGGAAGCCTCTTGTCCTGTTTTTCCCTCTTTGTATGCTTCATTGTGAGTGTGTCCTGCTTGGCAAGTGGTCTGAGAAACTGAGAACTAGCCCCCACGGTGTTTGTAGCTGCAAATACATGGGGAGTATAATCAAGTTCAGGCAGCTCAGGCTGACTCATTATGTTGGTATCTGCATGTTTGGCTCTGTGGTGACTATCACAATTCCTTCCCTGCAGGTTATCGTGGGGAGGCCCAGTGAATGCCTTCTGAGACATTCTCAAGAGAGCCCAAAGAACAGTGTTTAAGGCAGCTGGATGCCGTTAATTAAAACCATAAGTGAATTTCCTTAGCTAAACCTAGTAGCAATCCTTCTTTGAGCTTTCAGACATTGTGGGTGGTTATTATGATTATTTTTAGGATGTTATTAGGATGATTGTCTTTAGGATTAAGGCCTCAAGCTCCTTTCTTCCTAAAAGGATAACACCTTCTTTATATTTTAGATTAAGGAAATCACAGACCTGCCAAATCTCATGATTGCTCAAGAAGCTCCTGCCATGGTGTCACATCTTGTTTTCCTCATCTGCCTGTCTTTTGTCTTAGCCAGCCACTATATAACACCCTGCCCTTTCTCCTGCTTTGTGGAAACTGATGATGGAGGTTGTGCATGACCAATGTGATCTGTAATCTGTCTGTAGTGGCACTTGGTGAATGGGTTGGTGGAGGGGCAAGGACATGGTGCTACCGTGAATCTCCCCTCTCAGGAGATTCAGTATTCAAAGACTTTCAGAACTTCGTCAGCAGGAGCCTTTTACCAAGATCCCTCCCTGTCACAGGCTTACCACATCCAGTCCACTATCACACACTGAAGGCACTGGGACTTGAATACTGGGAAAGAAGCAGCTTGCAAAGACTACAAAAAAACCCCAAACAAAAACAAACCTTCAGTAAAAGCTATGTGAATATGTTCCTTAAGAGCCAGAAGTGACTCTGATACAAAATGTTTGAGCATGTTACCACTGTCCTCTGTGCAGATCCTTGTTGATAATCTGTGCTGTAGAGAATATAGTTTTTATTTCCCTCCTGCAAACTGATCTTGTACGCACTTGTCTGCCATACAAACTTTCAAAAAACATTTGATTTGGTTTTTTTTTAGATCCAGAGGCTGTAGTTCCCTCCAGTTAGCTGCCAGAAATTAAATCCAGTCTCTGAGTCATTCATGGCTCTATCTCTTTCCCATTTTGCCTGAGCACTTATGCCCTAAAGACTGAAATCTGGGAATTTGATTCTGAACTTCACAGTCTTGGCCTCTCCATCTGTGTGCACATACCAAATGGGTATTATGTCCTTATACGCTCTGAACTGGTATCTCTGTTTAAGGATCCTTGACTGGTATTTCTGGGAGTTGGAATTTGCTCTTTTGGATGGTCTTGGCAGGGGGACCTGAACTTGGCCCTCAGCCTGCTTCCTTTGGCCTTTAGCCTTTGCAGTGGTATGTTCTTCTTTCCTGAGACCTGTTTTCATCTCAGCTGTCTGGGAGACCTCTGTGACTTTTCCCATTCTTTGTCCTCTGGTTTTGCAAAGACTCTGACCTAATTGTGATCTGCACAGGCCACTGATATTGCAGGGAATGGAATTTCTGAGAAATGTTGCTCTTAATATTTGTTTGTTTGTTTGTTTCACATTTTCTTTTCCAAGTATCCATCTTAGCACCACTGCTTTTCACTTGGCTTTGATTTAGTATCTCCTAGAACTTCACACTTTGACCGCTTCACAGCACGTCATCTACCTGCTGATGTTAAACCAATTCAAAATGTCTTGCAGATCCCTGATGCAGTTGTAACATGATTAAAATATGGAGAACATTTCCTGAAAGGGAATCAAAACAAAACAGTTAGATACTATCTTACTGTTTTTTTTTTAAAAAAACCTCTAATTATTCACATCCATTGCACTTGGGCATAGATTGCTGGAGCTGAAAATATCCTTGTTAGATTAAACATTGTGCAAAATGTTCACATGAGAACGTTAATGACTTCAAAATACAACAGTTGATACTCACTGCCCTTTCTCTTGAAAAAAAAAAAAAAAAAATTAATCTGAACTGTGATGATCTGAATTCTTTCAGTAGAAGTTCTACAGATTTCCTGAGCAGTGTCAGATGACTTTCATTGTTGGAAAAAGTTCTAGTTCTATCACACCTAAATCTATACCTATTCTCTGTCAGAGAACTTTTAAAAAGTAGGTCCTCTTGACCAAGTTTCAATTAATAAAATTGCTTCAGTCTCAGTGAGGACTCACTGTGCTCAGAGTGAGATCAGAGCCCTTCTTCTGGTAGGTAAGTATACCTGTAAGTGCACTATGAAGCCTAAGATGCATCCAAGGTTGGCCTCCCTCTCTGACTACCAATGGATTCAACACAAAGCCACCTAGAGGGCTTTCCAGGTAGCAATTAGTGTGGCGATTTGGCCTTAAGATGGGCCACTGCACAGAACTGTAAAGATTGTGTAGGGGCAGTGACTGTGAAGCTAGATAAAATGGGCCAAGGAGCATTGTCTGCCCTTAGAACAGGTAGTTAAGCCTAGTTAAGCCTAGCTCATGTTCACATGGCTAAATTCTCTTCCCCTCTTCAAACATGATGACTGAGCCCAAATGACTTAATAAGGACATGCCAATACTGTTCCATCCCCAAAACTGAGCCCAGGTAGGATGTGGGAGAGTGGGAGTTTGTGTGAGTGAGAACTAGGCTGGGAGCATGCTAACACCTGAATGACATCAATGATCACAGATCAGAACACAGGTCAGTACCTGGTCCTGCTCAGGTTGCAGTATATAGTTAAGATTGATCTTCTTGACTATTTTAAGTTCCAGTGTTACACATCGTAATGATGATCATTGTGATGGCAGGGTCATAATGACAACAATCATCAACAAAGCTGACCGAGGAAAAGAACCTTTGCTATCAATGGCTAACCATTTCTAGCAATAGTAAAGAAGCTTTGTGAAGAAAAGGTGTGAAAACCTACTCCACTTACTCCATTGGCTTTGAATTGATTTCACATGCTGTGACTATGAATGTGTAGGTAGGGTAAGATTGGAAAACCTTTGCTCCCTCAAGGGAAAAAAAAAAAGGATGACCATATGGTGCCTTTGCCTTAGAAATGTTGCCCCAGTTTTAATGACAAGTAGCTTCTTTTTGGACCAAAATAGTTTATTCCCATGGAAACTCTGCATCTGTACGTTGCTGCTCTGAGCTAAGTCCTTTCAGGCTTTTACCTTGAGGTATGCCGTCCTGTACAATTTTATCCTGTGCTTTGGTACAAGCCTTCATTTTCATTCCTAAAAATGCATGTTTTCTGGCTCATTTATAAGATGACCTAATAAATATGTCTCTTGTAACCTTATCTATGGTCAATGCAGCCCAGCAACAAATGTCAGAAATTTCACTCTTTCACTCTGAGTTGCAGAGTGAAGAAGCAGAAGTTCAACACATGGCATGTCAGGGATGGACAGAGAAGCAGAGGCCTAATTAGCATTCCCTATGTGATTTTCATTCAGTTCTTTTTTATCATATCTTGACAGGAGAGTACTGTTTTCATAGGTCTCTGATCTGAAAGTCAGAAGTGTCAAAATGGATCAGTGTTCTCTTTCTCTCTGTTATGACTGTTATCTTAATTTATTTTTCTGCTTTCAGAAGAAAAATGACCATTCACTCAGTTAGGTTAAAACAGAAAGTCATCTGGGAATTCCAGGTCATATTTTTGTTGGAAAATTCCAGATAAAATGTTTTCTGATAAACAACAAAGTTGATAATATATTTTAAATATGTGGGGCTTTTTTTAGTAATATTTGATCATTTGAAGGTAAGTTTTATTTATCCATGAAGAGGAATGAGGAAAGAGCTTATTATGGTACAGCTTTGTGCGTGACTGTCTTTGGCCCAAATCCTGCAACTTGATCTTCGCAGAGGGACTTCTCCAAATACTGTATAGAGGCACTTGAGGTCATGAAGGATGTTTCTGTTCTGTGTAATGAAACAACACACAGACCTCTGAGGTACTATTGGCCTGTGCTCACACATGCAGATGATGCAGAGATGCTACCCTTGATCAAGCAATACTGCCGAAGAGCCACTGGTTATGATCAGCTGCAAAAGAGTTCCCTGAAGTGAGGACTAGACTGAAAAGGTTGGAAGTCAGTGGTCTACAATGTGCCACTCTGAAGACTTTTGTAACACTTTCAATTCCCAACTGAGTTGTTCGCAGGAATGGCCAAAGTGTTGTCAAATGCATAGGGATAGTCCTGCAATCCACTTTGGGCTTTGGCTTTGACCTGGACCTCCTCAGCCAGAAGACAAAGGTCCCTCCTCCACTCTCTATCCATACACAGAGCCTGTACAGTTTAGAAATCACAGAATCACAGAATGGCAGGGGTTGGAAGGGACCTCAGGAGATCATCTAGTCCAACCCCCCTGCCAAAGCAGGTTCCCTACAACAGGTTACACAGGAAAGAGTCCAGGCGGGTTTTGAACATCTCCAGAGATGGAGACTCCACAACCTCTCTGGGCAGCCTATTCCAGTGCTCCATCTCCCTCACAGTAAATAAGTTTTTCCTTAAGTTTGTCTGGAACTTCCAGTGTTTCAGTTTTTGTCCATTAGCCCCTTGTGCTGTCACCAGCCACCACCAAAAAGAGCCCGGCCCCATCCATTTGGCCGCCACACTTCAAGTATTTATAGACATTGATAAGGTCCCCTCTCAATCTTCTCCAGGCTGAAGAGTCCCAGCTCTTAATAATAGGTAATTAATTGTAGTAAGTAGCAAGTAATAAGTAATAATTCCTTCTGATGAAGGGGAGGCTCCTGACAGGCTTGTTCAGAGACTGACAAATTGGTCTATTCAGCCTGCCCCTGAAGAGAGAAGAGGACAGGAGGGTGTCCCACTGGGAAACTGCAGAGCACAGTCCTGGTGGTGAACCTGAGCTGGATGCAATGAGTAGTACAGCTCATGCTATGACGGAGTAGGGAGAGAGAACCTTGCCCATAAGCCTTCTTCATCTGGAGCTAGACTACTAATTTCCTTTCTTCACAGGAAGCTCTACTCAGAGTATGGCGAGGTAAGGGAATGTGACAAGTGATAGCAACTGATCCTGCATCTGGTGAAGCTGCTAGAACCGTGTGCTTGCAGTTAAGGCTGAGTGAGTTGCTAAGAAAGCAGCTGCACTGGTTGAAGCTCTCTTTAGAGCTGGTTTAGTCTCTTCACTGTTTGCTACCAGCAGCTACTGTTCCTGTAGGAGACCTGGCAGAAAGAAATATGTACCTGTGCCTCCCATTCTCAGTCTGGCACCTTACTGGAAACCCACATTCTTTGGTACTGCAAGCTATTAGGTGCATTGGGAGATAGGTGATTTTCATTTAAACTTGGTGTGCTGGGTTTAAACACTCATCATGTTTAAATTAACTTACATTTGAAATGAAACTAATTGAAAATCTTGCTTTTGGTTAAACTAATGTTACTTCATTGTGAAGTTAAATCCTCAGATTCATATCTCAATACTGAGAAGTGTGAGTTTTTGTGGAGATTTTTTTTCTTTATCATGGAATTATAAATTTGCTGCAGACAGAAGTAACAGGTTTTGGTACTGTGCCATCATAAATGTATGTTACTTGAATCTTTATTGCACCAGATCAAATGCTTCTATGCAAACCGCAAAAATTAAATCCAAGAAAATTGCCTTCATTAAGGTATAAATGAAACCATTTGCTGTACTTACAAAGACATTCCCAACCTGCTTTTGGCATAAAATGTGTCTTTTACAGCTTATCTTGGCACACACATCTCCTGCTTCCCAATTATGAATGCCTTAGGGTGACCAAGTAAGCAATAATTCCAGCTGCTCCGGACAGAAGAAGACACTGCTGCACTGCATTATTTT
The DNA here is from genome assembly GCF_000700745.2 of Antrostomus carolinensis. Classification (NCBI taxonomy): domain Eukaryota; kingdom Metazoa; phylum Chordata; class Aves; order Caprimulgiformes; family Caprimulgidae; genus Antrostomus; species Antrostomus carolinensis. The sequence goes on along the minus strand of NW_010336828.1, from coordinate 13,389 downwards.
TCTGATGAATGTATCTTTCCAATAAGCTGAAACAGGCTTTGCATCAGCAACATGTGCAACAACAGGGATTTAGAAAATGGGTTAGGTATATAAATGGATTGGAAAAGGAGAATGGATGAAGGAGGGTGTGTGCGAGCACGTGTATAAATGTGGATCTACTTTTGTCTTCATATTTTCCTCCAAATACCTCACTAATTGATTCAGGTCCTCTGGTGGTAGTCACAGAGGGAGTTTTCAGTATAAAGTGCTTTACTTGGAGATTTAGTCACCGTGGCTGAAAAATCTGACTCTGTTACAGTTAACAGTAATTCATTTTCTTGACTCATATAGGGACAGCATTTCTCCTTGTAATTCCTACACCAGTTCAGGGCAGGATCTAGGTAACACACTGATTATGCTATTTGTCCTCAGCGCTGCTCTTTACTATTGTCTCTGGAATTTTGTATGTGGCAATGACTGTAGGTTGCTTAAGGCTAAAAAAAATGTCTAAAATGAGATGATAAATTTCAGGAGGGAAAGGGCTAAAATCTGTAGACCTCAGAATCTCAGCTAGAGAAAGAGCTAGGTGGAAAACCTGTGTTGTTTTGAGTCTGATGTTAATATATCAGGCAGCCGGGTGGGAGGATGTGTTGTGAAAACATCTGCAGTGTGAAGTTTGATTCCCTGGGGTGAGAAAGGAGACGGTGGAAGCAGCAGCAGCTGCAGTCAGACCGAGAAATCTCTGGTTCTGTTGTTTATTTTAACAGTAATACTGAGCTTCTGTTGTGTTGATGGCTCTGGAGACTGTCTATAGCTTTCTTTTTGCTGGCTGGGCAGGGCAGATTTAGAGCATGCTTCCTGGGAGCTGCCTATTAAGTTGACTAATGCTTAAACTGGAAGTGCCACCTGGAGGGAACAGGGATCTTGAAGGAAGCACCTCAGCCATCAAATGTAGTCCTTTGCAGTAACAGGCAGCCCTGTGATAAATGTTTAGTACAGATGAGTCAATAGACATGCTACTCTCTGTATATCCCACGAGCCACAGAACACTCCCCCCAAACCTGTAATAACACAGAAGTCCATAATACAAAAGGCAGAACCACAAAAGCACACCACACTCCAGGAAAAGAGCAGCAGAGATTGTGGCATTACCTGTGTGTTCAGACTCTCAAGCGTCAGGAGAATTTGTCCCTTAAAGAAGTCTAGAAGATCCTACAAAATAAACAGTCCCTCATGCTATTGATAGAGATCAAAACCTCAAAACCTTTCAATCCTTCCCTGCTAATCTGCTCTGAATAATGTTTTGGCCCCAAACCTGGTGATGAGCTTAACCCTCAATGCCTGAGCAAGATGCATCATGATTTGGACAGCTGTTTATCCTTCAAGCCCATTCAGTCTTCCCAGTGGTTGCTATCTTCTGAGACAGCTAATGAGGTTCTCTGTTAGTATCAATTATGGATATAGTGATAGTGAGACACACTAGAAACAGACTGGACATAGACTCTCAGACACATCTTTTGTTGACCATTCACCCACCATTACAGAGATCTTGTCAAATCTTGTAAAAAAAATTCAGAAAATAAGCTAACTTTTAAAAAAATGGGGTTTTGTTTTCTTGTTAGACCTTGCTGCACGGTAAAGGAGAAGGGGCTCATTAGAGACTGGAACAGGAGTCTTGTCCCTTTGCTTTCCTATGTTGCCACCATATGGGTCTATCTTCTTTTTCACTGTCGTTGTCTATAGTAGCAAGGAGCAGATAGAAAATCTTGCCTTTCCTATGCATTTTTATAAATTAAATCCCTCCAGGTGGGACTGCTGTCAAACTAGGTTAACTTTCAGACTCTTTATCATAGACAATGTCTCTTAAAATTACCCTATGGGATTTCAAGGTCACTAAGGGCCATATGCTTCTGGCCTTTAAACAAAACAGAAGAAAGCAGATGTGTAGATATTGTAAAACAAATCAAGTGAAAGCTTCAGCCAGTTTTTTACACCAAGAGGTTGTACATAACATTCTGGAGCAGAGCACGGCAAAAAGGGGGCTGTGAAAGAGTCCATGAGTAGTTATGTTTTCCTGGGACAGAAACTGGCATTTCAGGACACAAATCACCAAGTACTTTCTAAGCAGGTGAACTGAACTCCGAGTTGCAAACCTTTGAAAGTCTCATGCATAGTTCCCAGTAGGTGGGAAATATCGGGTTTATGAGGCTTTAATATACCAAAAGTTCCATATTCTTTTTAGTGCTGAGTAGATTGTGGAAAACTCCTGAATGCAGTCTTGTTATTTACCATTTAGTTGTAACCTTTTTATTGAATTGATTATTTTTTTTTTTGACTGTTAAGGGAGAAGTACTAATTAGCTCTTTCCATTTTTGATAGCTTGCCTTATTATAAAACTAATTAGTATCTGACTTTTATTGTTGTGAGAATTAAAATACTGAAAAAGGTCTCAGAGTAACAAAATTAAAAATATGAGATTTTTCTAATGATTCTGTGCTGGGTCAGACATGTATTTCATCCAACAGATTTTTATTTTCTTTGGAAAGGAAAAAGAAAAGAGAGTACTCTTTGGGATACCTGAAGTTCTGTTACTGCACAGTTGTTAAAACTAGCTACTGAAAAAATGGGAGCAGTAAAGTGTAAAAGATACTCAGGGCTAGAATTGTTAAGCAAAAAAAATCTGGTTTGTTATCAGTAGAGGTTTCTGCTTGAAAACTAATGGCATGATTATTATCTACATTCTAGGACTGGGAATACTCAGGAAGAAACCAAAGTATCCAGAATGAAACAAAAGCCCTTACTGCCACTCTGCCACTGTAAGTGAACTGAGTAACAAGGGACTAGGATTAAAGAATATATTAACAGATTTACAGAGAAGGGTCAAAATTAGTAGCAGCGTTGTCTTTTCACGGCCCAATACTCTAATAAAAAGCAAATGGCTGTAAAGAGTCATCTTGAAAAACTGGAAGTAATTGAGAAACCTAATTTCTCTACAGTGGGTCAATTTATGTTAGGCAACTATATTAATGAAATTTTATCGAAAAGTTCTAAACTACAGGAATTGACCTTAGAAGAGGAATCAAATAGCTACACAATTAAGAAGAATAATCTGTATCAATATAAGTAGCCCTATTTTAAAAGGCAATATGCTGATTTGAGCTACTGACTTTGCATTTCTAAGTACCAGTGATAACAGAATCTGTTTCAGTGATCGTGATAGTTTTTCTGTATCTGAACTGCTACAACACTGGCACTAAAACTGTGTGTAAACAAACCTTTATGGGTTGCTTAGGTGCACGATGCAACACAGATGATGTAAAATTACATATTTTGGTTTTATGTTGCTGTTGACATTAAATGGTTGAAGACAGTTATGATTCAGGAGGGAATGTAACTAGTTTTAATAGACCACAGTTGGTTGTGAAGTATATAATTTAATGGCATCTTTATGCCTAAATGTGTTATATACCACTCTGTATTGCTTTATGTAAGTATATACTTGTCAGATATTCCATATTGTTCAGTTTATTTGTAAAATGGTACTGGCATCTTTTCTAAAACAAGGTGGAAGTTCATTTTGATTTCTTTCCATTGCACTGCTGGCAGGCCTTGTATTTTGTGACTGATCTGGCTCTGTTATTTCTGATAGGCCTGTAGACTAAGTCTTTGTATTTGTATTCTTCTTCTTCAGGAGACTGGGTCTCTTGCTGGGTCTCTTTAGCTTGGAGAAGAGGAGACTGAGGGGAGACCTCATTAATGTTTATAAATATGTAAAAGGCGAATGTCAGGAGGATGGAGCCAGGCTCTTCTCAGTGATGCCCAATGGCAGGACAAGGGGCAATGGGTGTAGCTGGAACACAGGAGGTTCCGCTTAAACTTGAGAAGAAACTTCTTTGCAGTGAGGGTGACAGACACTGGGACAGGCTGCGCAGGGAGGTTGTGAAGTCTCCTCTGGAGACATTCAAGACCCGCCTGGACGCCTTCCTGTGTGATCTCATTTAGGTTCCTGCTCTGGCAGGGGGATTGGACTAGATGATCTTTTGAGGTCCCTTCCAATCCCTGACATTCTGTGATTCTGTGAGACTATGCAGTGGTGTTATCTCTACTATTTTGAATACAACTGGTCCAGTGAGCAATCACAGACTGTGTTTCTTTACCTGTGAAATCCAAAGAGACCTCAAGAGAAAAGATGTCTTGGCAAAGAATGCCTTAAAAATTTGAATGGAGGATGTCTCAGGACAAAACCAGTTCTGAATGATTAAATAAAAAAATATTCTTGGAAATAATGAATCCTTCTTCCTGCCTCAGCATCCTGATACCAGCACACCTTCTAAAAGAGTCTACATAACTGAAAGATTCAGGACTTTGAAAAATTTCCCTCAAGTTGCAACTTTTAGTCTGCAGCTAAGTTTTTCTCTTATTTTCTTCCTAAAAAATTTATCAAAAATACCGTGTGAATTGCTGTTTTCAAGAGACCAGTTCGCATAATCCTAGTATCTAATAGTGCTTCCAAAGTGTTTGATGGCGAAAGAAATAGCAGTGCCCCGGCTCCAGTTCAGCTATTCAGTTATGAATGTATTTGCCAAAGTGAAAATGTAGCTGAAAATGGTTAAAAAGCCCTCTTGTTCAAAGTTCTCTATGCTCTCATTTGTTTACACACTGCCATTTCTGCAGCAGAAACTCTAGTTTCTATTTTTATTAATATACTGATCCTGTTGCAAAAGGTCTGGAGGTATCCACATCAAAACTCCACTGCAGAATAGAGGTTGTAGTATATTCATGAAGTACCGCATCTTATGCCAGCACCCTTCTTGGGCAGATGTGTCCCAGCTTTGTCTCAACCACATCAGCAGAAAGAGCTGGTGTTTTTCATGGGTGTCTTCTTTGGAGGAAGTGGTCTTCCCAGCCCTTACGAAGCAGAAGCAGGGGTTACAGTGTTTCAGCAACAAGGATAGGCTTTTCTTCTAGTTGGGAGCTAAGACTTCAATTTCTTTTTGCTATGTAATGATCTTGAATCACTGGCTCATTCTCTGCCTAAAAATGTGAAATGTACTTCATGTGTAAGGCACTACACTGGACACAGGAGATGGGAGTTCAGATCCTTGCTCTCTCAGGAGTATAGTAGATAACTTTTAGCAACACACTGGCATTGATTTGACCTTTCTGTACACTATATTGTCTGTATGCAAGCTGTTTTCTTTAATATAACAAAAGGGACTATTGAAAAGTTACGTAAGAGCTGAGCTATGCTAAGCAGAGTGAGCTGCTTAGCCTAATTTTTGTCCTGAGAGGTGCTTGTATTTTTTCTTTATCTCCTTTGGCCTCAGAAAAGATGCTTTATCACAAACTAATCCTTTTCCACACCAGAAAAGCATTACTGGAGAAATAACTATGGGGAAAAAAAAAAAAAAGTTGGAAACATAACTGATATGTGCTGTACTGTGCCCAACTCCCAAACATCTCTGTTTCTTGGTCTTAAGCTTGACTTTGCAAGGCCAGCGTGTCACATACATCACCTGTTTGTAGACAATGACCTAGTTCAGTGTTGTGAAAGCTGTATGAAAACCACATGCATCAGGACAAACTTGAATTGTAGCTGAATGGATGTCCTTTGGAAGTAACTGGTCATTTTACCTTCTGCATGGTGACCTAGATATTAGAACCACTTTGAATTACCACAGTGACAATATTTGGCATAGCTGTGCTTTTTAACCAAGTGTACAGACAGACAAAAGGGCCATTGAAACACTTAATTTCTGCCTCTGTTAGCATGAGAGAGCTGGCATAGGCCAGAAGTGCCTTCTGGTTTCACATAGCTAATATTGTTCTGAAGAAGTTAGTTCTCTCCTTATTGCTGCTTCAGTTCTCCTGAAAGACAGAGGAATAGCCAACCATGTAACTGAAACTGGCTCTCTAATCTACATACAGTATTTACACTATTTAAAACATATTACCAATAAAAAAAAATACTTTGTTCTAGGTGTGGGATGGTGACATCTGTTTGCTTCTTGCCTATGCTTAGTCTCTGTATCCCAGCCATGACATCAACTATTACAGTTCCTGCATACAGCAATTTCATTTTACCTCAGACTTTTTTAGCCATAACAGGTCTTTGCACAAATACAAGAAATACTGCTCATTGCAGTGAAGATCTGCAAGGTCACATCAGATATGAAGATGGCTCAAAGTAAACCTTTTTTGTCTCTGAATGCAGTTTCATGATGCTCGGTGTACATTATTTGTACACAGAATTCTACATTTGCCATGCAAATGAGTGTTGGAGTCATTTAATTTGCAGAACCCACAGGCTTCTTTTTTGCTAAATAACATTGCTCAGTATAGTTCTGAAATTGCCTGCTGCTTTGCATCCTTCTGAATGTTATGTGGTCCATGACTCTTGTTTTGCAACAGGAAAGAATTAATATAAAATCTGTCTTGAATTGATATAAATTTCATTGTTTTCCTGAAGTTTACAGAGGCAGGAAGCTCATGCATTAGCCCTCCTTACTTAATATTTTTTATTACATGCTCTGGAAGACACGTTGTTCCACTTACACTTTGTGATGTCTGCATCTGCCTCCAAATGGTACCACACAATGCCCTATATTGAACAGAGAGTTAGACCAGTTCAAGTGCATTTCTTGGGCTCATGTCACCTTCTGATGGCTGCAAGTTACAAAGAAGGTAAATCCTGATTCTAGAAACGATATTCATGCCTTTTATTTTGTGGTTTGCTAATGTGACAATTCCAGCTTTTGCCACAAAGGTATTTCAGGATGGCATATACTTAGCCTGCTCAAAATTCCCTAGTTTTTATTCTTTCGGAAAATCACAAGATATTATTTTTTTTTAGATAGGGTAACAAACGTGCAAGCTACTTTATATGGAAACCCATGTATACAGGGTTTTTTTTTTTGTTTGTTTGTTTTTTTTTAAGATTCCTGACACTATAAAATGTAAAAGTAGAGAGTCTGGCCCTTCTCTGCTTTGTCACCTGTACTGCTGTGCTCATCAGAGTTTATTGTCTCAAGAGTTTCTACTGAAGCCTGATTCAAAAGTATCTGTAAAACATTTTGGAAAAGAGCCATTTTGGGTGAGTCTAACCGATGCAGCTGACTGATGAGTGAAACCCTGTCTTTTTCCTAATTGCATCTTCAACTTTTGTAATCTTCATACATGGGTTTTATTTCCTAATTTCCAAGATAAGCTAAGGACTGATCTTTGATCTGTTCTGCCAAAACATATGATCATCTGTTACAGCCCTGTGCATGATATCACTCTGGCTACAGCAGTCTTTAGCTCCATGTGGGCCACATGCCAAATACCCAGCCTTGAGGGAGAGTCTGCAGCTTGCCTTGAGCATTGTGTAACTGTTGCTATTTCTTTAGCATTATCAAAGCTTGGCAGTTTAATGATAGCTCATACATGCCCACACTAGCAGCAGTGACCGGAGCAGAGCAGTATTTGGTGTTTCTCTAATTTTTCTCAATTCCTCCACTGTGATCCCCTTTCTCTTTCTATGCTTAAAATAGAACATTAAGATCCTTGCTTTAAAAGAAAAAGAAAAAGAAAAAGAAAAAGAAAAAGAAAAAGAAAAAGAAAAAGAAAAAGAAAAAGAAAAAGAAAAAGAAAAAGAAAAAGAAAAAGAAAAAGGCTAGATGCACTTCTAGTATCTTTTTGTTTATTAAAAAACATCAAGTATAGACACAAAATAAGGATGAAAACACCTTGCTTTTATTAGCCATTTTTTCCTAGGCTTCTTTATCCAGAATACAATGAAACAGGCAAATGTGAATTATATGGCTATCAAAAGATTTTAGTAATGCTATAAACCATGAGAATGAAGCTTGTATAGACTTTTTCTTTGTAATCAATGACACCTTGAGATAAAATTAGAATCAGAGATTTGAAATATCCTCATTTATTTGTTACAATTCTTGAATGTGATTTCCTTATTGCTTCTGCTCCCTCTTTTGTCTGCCTGATTCAAATAGCAAACAGAAGCCTTGCTTTAATCGGTTGATCGTCCTATTTTTAATTTGCAGGAGTGATTTAATCCCTCTGAATTACAGAAGGGGCAAGCGACTTCATAAACCTGAGTAATGAGATTTATTAAGCATTATGGTATCATAAGGATCTTTCCTAGAGCATGTGAAAGGGTATGCTGATTCCCAAATCCTGCAAGGTTCTTCCTCCTATGAGGTTTTAAACTCTTTTGCCCCCCACCAAAGTCAGCGTTAGAGAAGGGATATGACACGACCTGGTTTGCCAACATTGATTAAAGGAGAGTGTACAAGACACATCAGTTATTCAAAAATAGTATTACAATTTTGAGATCAGGCACCTTAGGTAGTCCATCCTTTAATAATGTATGGTGCAAGGCTTCTTATATTAAACACGGGAATAATAACAGTTAGATCTGTAATTATCATTATTGACTTAAATCTACAAAAGTCACTTTTGAAAGGTTGCATGTTCAAGGGTTACAAATAGCTCTATTTGGATTACCCTATATTATTTTTCAAGAAAATATAGATGTGATTTAATAGATTTAAATACATAACATGGATATCTAAGCTGGGTCTATGAAACCATGAAAGACTTGCCAGCAATTTGAATGAGCTTCCATTTGAGCAGCAAGTGGGGATAAAGCTAGCAACATGAGGTTGCCATATGCCTGAGCTAGATGTCCAGCCCAGGCCTGCGTGGAGTGATGGAATGTCCTTTCAGTGCCTCTGACTCTTTCAGGCTGCTCTAGTCTCCTGCTCATCCTGCTGCTGGCACCACCAACAGGGACAGCAGCAGGTTCTGGTGTTTGACAGCTCCTTGCCCTACCTCCTAAGGGTGCAGAAGCCTTTGCTGTTATGAACTGCTCCCTGTACTTTTCTCTACCTAGACTCTTCATAGTATCTGTGACCTTTGGACATCCGAAGATGCCTATTTGTGTCTCAAGGAAATGACATTTGATTACCTCTATATGCAGAACATAATCTCCAGAAAGTGGTGTCTTTTAGCCATACTTTGTGGCTCGAATTCAATATTCCTTCCGCTGGTTTTGTTGTCTTTGTTGATGCCTTTAGGGTCTGAGCTTCACCTACTGATGTTTTTGTTGTTTTGAGCCTTAATGTTCTGAACAATGTGTTTTGCCAGCCAGCTAATGTAATGTTGCTCTTTTGAAGGCATCAGATGCTGCAACTTGAGAGCCTAACTACTTCTTCACTTTACTGTATAGAATGATCAGCCTTCACCTTTGGTTGGCCTCCAGTGGCACAGCAACACTATTCCTCTAGGTATCAAAAAGGTAATGAATGCCCTTCAACCTATTAATGCTTTTTCTTCCCTGTCTCAGTTACCTGCACCAGACTACTAATGTTTGAGTTCCATAGGTGATGTTGATATCAATAGAGGTAACCATGACACCTTAATTATTAATGCCTCAGGATCTGATTTTAACAAGCACAGAGATCTTGCAGCTTTTAAAAATTTCATTTGGACTTGGGAATTCTCGTAATTCTAAAAATGGACCCCACAGCTTCTCCTGGGGAACTGACAGAAAGAGCTGAGACCTTACTTTATCCAGCTTCCAGGTTAGATTTGCAAATCTGGTAATTTTGAAAGCTTCCATCTTTAAGACCCTCTCAAGGGCCTGGCAACTAATTTCTAAAAGTCAGAACCATCCATAGGGTGTTAAGATTTGCATACCAAAATTAGGCAGTTCAAAGCCTTTTGGATAATATTTTCTCATTTGAAAAGCTTTTGAATTTTGGGGTAGTAGAACCAAAAAAAAGTTTACATGCTAACTCCGAAATGAAGTCTCCCTCTCCCAATTTATTCTTTCTTCCTTCAGTAAGGAATGTATTTTTATTATACTGTTTTGTTTTAACTATTTGTTTATGGCCACTGGTTTTCTACATAGTTTAGAAGAGGTTCCTTACTTGATGAAAAGGTTGTGTCTTCATGTAACAAACCCAAGGGAGGGGGACAGGTGATGAGTGCACTGAGGTGAACATTGCCATATCAACTTCATGAGCAGAAGAGAGAAAATGCAGGTACACATCCTGGCAAATACAACAATTTAAGAAGAGTGATAGTTTATTAATGTTTAAATGCAGTTCTCGATAGTTTATGTGCAACACAATTTAGTTGTGTGGTCCTGGCTGCTTTCAGAGGTAGGTATTACTTGTCAGTGTCAAACCTTTTAGTCTCCATTGCATACCACAGCTCATTATGGGGGGATCAGAGCTTCAGGTGAGGTAACTTGATTCGTTTATGCACAAGCTGGGCAAGAAATCCATAAATATTTAAAACTGATGTATATTTACCAGTGTAATATTGCATATAGTTAGTTGTCTGGTTTGTCTGCCAGTGTTTCAAAGCTTACAGTTTAATTATCATGTTACCCAAGTCTGATGGCCAATGTTTTTAATGGATTCATGCTTCTGCCCTTTCATTCAGCTTCTCCTTTAGCTCTTCTGAGCTCCTTTGTGACCCAGATGAATTGAAATCTTGTCAGCTTAGTGCACTGACAAATGAAAATAGGAGACTAATGTTGATTGTCTTTTGATATTTCATACTCTGCTTGCCAAGAATCTCATGTACTGCAATCATTTAAAATCCTACACACTTGCAATAGTCATGTTTTTCACAGAGACTGATTGCAGTCAGTTTCAAAGACTATTATCTTGAGCAGATGCTCACCAGTAGCCACCTCTTCTCATATTTACTTAGTACAACAAGAAATAATGAAGTAAGACTACAAAGGACCATTTAGTCAAATGGTCTGATCTCCTCTGCATCCTATGTCATTAAACTTCATGCATGTACAAGCACTGAGGGCAGTAACCTGCATTTGGCTAAAACCTGTCTTCCAGAAAGACACCTTGTCCTGGTTGGGGACATAAAACTGTTCAGAATTTCTTCATGCCCTTGTTAGCTTGTTCCTGTGACATATTGTCACCTTAAGAAAAAAAATTGTGTGCTTCATTTGAATTTGTCTGACTTCAGTTTCTACCACAGCCTCTTGTTATGCCGTTCTGCACTAGGTTAAAGAGCCCTTCAGAATTCAGTATTTTTTTCTCCATAGAGGTACTTATATGCTGTAATCAAGTCAATCTTTTTGATACGATAAACAGATCAAGCTCTTTAAGTCTCACTTAGCAGCATTTTTCATCAGTTCTCAAATCACATTTTCAGCTCTTAATCTGTCCCCTCTCCAATTTTTCAACCTTTCTTTTTCAAAACATGGGCAGGAACACAGTATACAAGATTGGTCCCATCCGTAATACAGCCAGAGATAAAACTACCTCCCCTACTTCCTGCTCCCTTGATGCAGACTGATCCTTCCTGTGTCAGTGTCAGAGCGAGCGTTTATGATGAGTTGGTGACTACAGCCCCTAAATCTTTTTCAGCAAGTGCCGCCTCCCTCTCAGTACACAGCACCTACCTTCATTCCTTCACGCTTGTTACAGGGATTTAGTTACAGTACAGTTTGCCACTCAATTCAGGCTACTTCATGCGGTTGCTTGGTCCTTATTTCCTTTACCATTTCTCTCCATTTTGTACCATTTTCAGATGTGACCCCCTTTTTACAGAAACATAGCCATTCAATGAAGGTTCCTCACTGTCACCTACTTTTTGTTATCATTCTTTTAGGCAAGTCTTAGTCAATTTAGCATGTTCTTTGATGATATCACAGGGTACTACATTTTCTTTCAGACTATCTTAAAAGTCTACATCATCAATATGCACTCAACCAAATGAGCAATCTCATCAAAGAATGAATTTAGAGAAGTTTGATTAGACCTAGTTTTCGTAAAAAAAGACAGCAATTATTTCTATTCCTTTCTTTGAAATCTTTTAAAATTAGATCTGTTATTCCCACTATTATTTGGAGTTCTGGTGTTGGCTTGTATTTTCCTGTCATTGCAACTGCCCCTTTTTGACTACTGGTATGACATTAGCACCCCTTTGGAATTTCACAAGTATTCCAAAGTTTACAAAAAAAGGTAAAAGAGCCCAAGTACTTATTCTGAAACTGGGAGTAAAAGTTGTCTAAGTTTGCTTACAGGAGAATGATCATGACTCCTATCTTTCTTAATTACTAGCAGGCTGGAGCATTTCTTCATAGTCCCTTTGAGATCCATCTACTTCTTTTGTAGCACAGAAGTACTTATTGAACATATTTACATTTTCCACATCAGCACAAAACCACTTATGAACTACATTTACTGGTGGGCCAGTATTACCAGTGGGTTTTCTTTTATTCCTACACACTTAAAATGTCTCATTTGTGTAGTTCTTACAACTATGGATTTCTTCTCCTGCCTATTAACTTCCGTTGACAATTTTTGATACTGTTACTTGTAATTTTTATCAACTCTAATTTATCTAATTTACATCTGTTTTCCATTTTATTTCTAACTGCCACCTTTGAGCTTTTATGGGAAAGTTACTGCCTTCTGTGATTGCAAAAGCACAGAGGTTTGGTGATTTAATAGGGTCTTTAAGAGAGCCCCGGTTTCTGGTGTTCTCCCCTTTTTGCCTTGTCAATTCCTTTCACTGTTTTTCTCAGTTTCTGGAAATCACCTATTTTGAAGCAGCAAAAATACATAGTTTTAATTGGGGCTGTCCTTCTTGTACCTGTGATGAATGCAACTGGGCCATGATCACTTGTACCCAGGCAACTACGAACTTTTAATTTAGTTATATCTACCATTTTTATCTATTACAGTACAGTTCAAATACTTATCTCTTGCTGTGTAGAATATCTATTGGGCTACAAAATTACCTTCTGCAAGTTGTAGAAGTTACTAATAACTTGGGCTGCAGTTGAAGCTAGGAAAGGGTAACACTTGTTCCCTCGCAAGCAAGAAAAATTAGGATACTACACATGAATAAATATTTAATTCATGCCCGAATATTTCAACAGCTTCCAAAAATCTTTGCCAAACTTTAACCAGGTGTGAATTCGAATGGAAGATACGAGCTTTGGATGCTTTGGCAGTTAAATGTGTGGATGCTCTCAGACTTTCCCGTGACAGCAGCACTAATGCCTTTTGTCAAAAAGAAAGCTTGGGGTTTTATTACAGGTAGCAATTACGAGGAAATAAGGGGATGAGCATTAAGAAGGCCTGTGTCGCGTTGAATGGGGCGGGTGTCCTGGAATAAACTGGGATAAGGAGGTCAGCCACAACTCACTCGGAGGCCTTAAAATAGCCCGGGCCGGCCGGCGGTGCCAGACCAGGCTGTGGCCAGCAGCCTCCCGCTGCCCGCTGGGGCGGCCCGGCTGCGCTGCTCCCCCGGAAGGGTTAGAGGGCACCGGGTCAGGCTTCTGGGGCGCAGAGACAGGCCCCCTCACAAGCAGCGACAGCGGCGAACGCCCGACGTCGGGAATAAAGGCAGCTCACGGGC
>NW_010336827.1:0-1404 GCF_000700745.2 Antrostomus carolinensis | reverse complement strand
TCTCAAGGGGGGCAAAGGTCTTTGAGAAACCCCCCTAGGCTTGATTTATTCAGGGCATAGCAATATTTCTTGGGATTAATATTAATAAGAGCCTCCTGCCCCCCCTCTTCTCCATCCCCCTGAAGCAGCCGGGTCCCGGTGGGGTACCAGGCCTCCCGCCTTCGTGAGGGAGATGATGGCGTCTCTTCATCCCAGCCATTTTGCAAGCAATAAACGGTTTGTTTATTTATTTGGGGTTATTTAGATCTTGTTTCTTTCTCCCGTGCTGCAGCTTTTTAATGGAGAAGCCGTTTCGCTGGCTCTCTGGGTGAGAGCTGTGCTGCAGTGGGATGCCCGGTGGGGCTGGGATCTTCATACAAGGATGGAAGCAATCCCAAATAGAAGGCACCCCAAATTTCTTTCTTTTTCCCCCCATTTTATTCATTAAACAGGAGCCCTCTGACAGTTCAAATTCTCCTGGAGATCCAGGATGCGAAGGTGCTTGCCCAGGGTTGAGCAGGTGACCATGGGCTGCCAAATCAAAAGGATGATATATTTTATTTTGATTTTTAATATTCATCCCCCACCTGGTACTGAATTCAGGTCCTTTGAGGGGGGAACCTGCCTCTTCCGCTGGAAAAAACGGACGAGAAACCTCCGCAAACAAAGGAGAGGATGCGGGATCCCGCAGCGAAAGAGCTTTATTGGCACGAACACAACCCGATGGGTTCCTTGTGGCATCTGCACCAGTCAGGATGACAACCCAGGGACGGCCACCCCCAAATACCTGCAGCACCCCCAAAGAAAAAAAAATAGGGGTGCAAAGAGACATCCCAGGGACCCCAAACTGCTGTCAATGCTCCCACCGGCACCGTCACGGAGATGAGGGTCTATGCGTAGGGCTGCAAAGAGAGATGGACCCCCCCCATGGTGTCATCAAAGGGACCCCCAGCCTGGGCACAGTTTGGCAGCTACCCCATGAAGTGGGGGACAGTCACCTCCAGTAAGGCCTTTTCTTGCCCAGTATGAAGCACCTGCTGGGAGGACTGGGCTGGCCATGGGGATGGAGGGATGCGGGGCAGGTTGGCCTCCAGCTGCAAAGAGAAGGGAAGGGAGGAGAAGGGATGGGAGAAGGGAAAGGGGGTGGTGATGGGGTCTCGGGTCCTTCTCTAGTTAAAAAGATGGAGAGGAAAAAAAAAATATAAATAAAAATCAAAGCTTGAAAAAAGAAAGGAAAGATCAAGAAGCGGGGTGATGGCGGACCAGCCCCTGGGCTGCAGCAGCTCTGCGGGGACACTCGCTCGGCGTTAGGCCGCGGGGTCACAGCATCCCTCTGTCACCCTCTCCTCCTGCTGCCTCTTGTTTCTTGAATTTGATTTTATTTTCTGAATAATTCAGGTGCTGTTTCCCCCCCATCCCCCCCCA
>NW_010336826.1:0-3536 GCF_000700745.2 Antrostomus carolinensis | reverse complement strand
TCTCTCTCTCTTTTTTTTTCTTTTCCTTTTCTAAAAATACTTGACAGCGATTGAAAGGTCCCTTTAATCGAGGCCACAGAGCCCTTATTAAGGGCACGGGTCGGGGTGCTGGGCCGTGCCCGGCATAACGGCTTCATTAAACCCTGCGAAAACTAATATTTATGGAATCAAATTTATGGAGGCCGAGGCCGAACTTGTGGCCTTTAATGTGTGTCGGGAGCTCAAATCCAGCTGGCGCCAGGGAGGGGGGGAACAGGGAAGGGGACCCCAGTGGGACAGGATGGGACAACAAGTGGTGACACTCCCTTGTGCCGGCAGCAACCTGGGCCAGGGAGGCACCAGTGGCTCCACACTGGAGTCTTGGGGGCTGGGGTCCCTGAGGTGGCCTGGGGGACATTGGCAGAGCTCTTTTTCCCACTGATGTCTTCACCCCTGGTTTTATCTCCCCCTCATCCATGCTTCTCCAGGCCCACCTTCCCTTGCCTTGGGAGCAGGGTGAGTGGAGCAGGGTCTGTCCCTGTAGCAGATCTTTACCCCCAGCCCATGCCCACCATGGTGCCCACCTGCTCCTGGGCACAGAGCCACAGGGCTCCCTGGGGGGACTTACTCTGCAGCAGGACAAGGCTCTTGACCCAAGCAGCATCCCTGGGATTCAGACAGCAGAAACACAGCCTGGGTGCAGCTGGCAGCCAGGATGAGAGTATAGGTGCTGGTTTGCATCACCCACTCTCCTACAGAGCCCACCAGCCACTGCCACAGCCAGGATGTGAATCTGTGACCCCCATGTGATGTCCCCTCAGCCTCGAAGGAGACAGATGAGCCAAATGCCTTCACTGGGGTCATAAAGCCTCCTTCTGCAGGTCCTGGTTTGCACAGGGGACCAGCATGAACCCCTGACCCAGCAGAGAGCTGGAGGACCTGGCTTGGAACACAGCAGCTCCCAGGCCAGGAGATTGAGCCCTCACGGGTGGAGCAGAGGTTGCACCAGAAGACAACCTGGTGACAGAAGACACACGAAACATCAAGCTGCTAAACTGCTGCCCTGGTCCTATCCAGCCAGCAGCAGGACCTCCTCTGGGGACAAGTGCCCAGCAGGCAGATCCAGGGTAAGAAGCTGCCAGATGGGGGAAGGCAGGATACGTAGCTACAGCTGTTGGCACAAGCTCCCCATCCCATGGCTTCCCCTTCTCACCACGCACCCTGCCCCACACACCGCTCCATGGAAAGGAAATACAGAAAGCAACTGGCTGCTCTCACCCTGGGACTAGCCAGCCACAGCCCAGAAAAGGCCCTTTTATTTCCCTTCCACAGACATGGGGGCCACTCCAGATGTTTTTGTTTCCCCCTTGCTGCCCAGGAGAGTCAGCAGTGTGACTGTGGCCAGCCCATCCCCGGGGAGCAGGGCATCTGGGGCACAGGTCCCTGGCCAGGAGAGCAGCACCGCTGGCTACAGCCTGACTGCAGCAGTGCTGCCTGCTCTTTTAGGACCTGGCTCTGGCACAGGAGTGGAATCCCAGCCCCAAAGGAAACATGTGGAGACAAGGGTTGGAGAGCTGGGATTAAAGGATGAATGGATGGATGGATGGATGGATGGATGGATGGATGGATGGACAGGTAGGGTGTGAAGGGGCAGAGGTGGTGCTTTGTGTCCAGGGAGCATCCATAACCTGTTCCAGGGTTGCTCCCAGGCCTGGGAACTTCCAGTGTGTTAGCAGCTTGGTTGTCCCCTGCCCCTGGGAGGCAAGAGAATGGATTAACCCCATATCACCTGCCCACTAACCTTGGGGGAGATGCCTGCACACGGAGGGTGGTCCTCAGCACAGCCAGGCTGCCTTTGCCAACCCGCTGCTACAAGAGCTTCTCTTGGCTCCATGTACCAGCACATGGTGCATCCCCAGCATGGGACAAGGAGAATGTGGGCTCCAGGTCCTCCAGCACATTGTGCCCTCAGGATGTGGGAGTCTCCTCATGCACAGCCCACCACACATACTGCTGCTGAGGGTGAGGCACACCACGGGCTGGGAGCTGCCATCCTACCCCACAGCAATGATCTCCTGTCACCTTCTCACTGTCCAGAGCCACTGCAAACCCCTGCGACAGCAGGACCGGCCTGAGGGGGACCCAGCAGCACCAGGGGCTACACTCCTGCCTGTACACTGCGAGCACAGAGGGAACAGAGCAGAAGAGTGATCTCACCCAGACACAGCCCTTTATTGCAAACCCCCATGAGAACAGCCAAACCCCATGGCCCTATTGGAGTCCCTGCTGTCCCATACCCACCCAGCAGCATTCCTCCCCCTCCCTCTGTGTCCAGTGCTGGCTCCATCACAGGGCAGCCTGGGCAAGCTCTACACCAGGGAAGGAGCAGAAAAGAGGCTCCTGAGACACCACTGAAGAGAGGAGATGCCCCATCTTCCTGACTGGAGACACCTTGGGAGGGGACCGTGGCCCAGGCCAGGGGATGTGAGAGATGCAGGCGGGGAGGTAGAGGACTGCCTCTCTCGGATGCTGGGGGGAGCAGAGACCCTCGAGGTCATGGCAGTGACCTTTCAGCTGAAGAGCCCCTTTGCCTTCTTTGGCTTGGCCTTGGCCACAGGCAGCCGGGGCTTCGGAGTTGGGGAAGAGGCCGGCTGGAATCAAAGCAGAGGCAGCATCAGTCTCACACAGGATGGGTGCATGTGTGTAAGCAGTGACACCCCCCCCCGACCCCCATGGTGGTGTGCAAACCACACACACACGTGCAACAGACCCACATGCTCCCCAGACAGGATGCATGGGGTAGGATGAGCTAGGAACTAAGCTGAGAGCCAGCCCATCCTGGAGGGGCACAGCACTGGGATGTGAGGAGGGAAGGGAGGTGCAGGCCCCATCCTGCCATGGGTACAGAGAAGCTGTTTCTAGAGCTGCACTCACCGTGGTTCCCTCACTGGAAGATGCTGTTTCATCCTCTTGGGATGGAGGTGGGGGATGGGTTGCCCCTGCGGTTTCTGCAGTGGGCGTTGGGGTCTCGGTGTCCTCTGGGACCAGCAGAAAGAGGTGCAATTCAGGATTGAGATAAGGGAGCACAGGGCATTACCCAAACCCACACCAGGAATGGCACCTGAGTGGGGGAGCTCAGCCCATGGGGGGAAAGCAAAGGGGGAGACTGTTGCATGGGCTGAGGTGCACCCAGGACTTCACTCCCCTTCCCCTGGGGACCCCACAGGTGCTTCAGGCTCTCCCCATCCCACGGAGCTCCTCACCTGAGTGCTGCCGTTTCCGAGCCTGCTTGGCCTCCTGCTGTGTCACTGCCACGTAGAGCTGCTGCAGAGCGGAGGCGAACGCCTGCCCCTCTCCCGCACTGCAGATCTGGGGCAGGCTCTGGGGGACAGAGCAGAGACACCGTCACCCTGCCAGGAAATCACCTGCCAGGAGATGGTTCCTGCCAGGAAACCCTGCCACGGTGCTGCAGCGGGGCAGAGAAGGGGCTGTGCATCCCTCTGCCCATCAGGCTCCATCTGCTTCACCCCAGGGACTGCATCATGGCTTGCGGGGTC
>NW_010336825.1:1498-1795 GCF_000700745.2 Antrostomus carolinensis | reverse complement strand
CAGGACAAGTTCTGCCTTTGGGTTTTTTCACACAAAGCAGCAATAACTTCATATAAACAATCACTTGGGGTTTATTCCACTGACACAGAACAGTCTGCTTCGACTCACAGCGCAGAGGACCAGCTCAGCACCACCGATTCCATTCAGCCCGGGCCCCAAGAGCAACGGAAGGCAGCTTTTTTACCCAAAGCAAAGCTGTAAAGTTTCATTGCTCCAGGGTGAAATCCTGACATCTCCATGGACTTATCTCCAGCCTCAACAACCCCCGGCAGCATGACAGGCTTGGGGGGGAGGGGC
>NW_010336825.1:0-1148 GCF_000700745.2 Antrostomus carolinensis | reverse complement strand
AAGTCCCTGAAAGGAGGGTGGAGAGAGGTGGGGGTGGGTCTGTTCAACCAAGGATCAAGGGACAGGACAAGAGGAAATGGCCTCCAGTTGTGTCCAGGGCATTTGGGATGGGATGTGAGGAAGAATTTCTTTGCTGAAAGGGTTCTGAGGCATTGGAAGGGGTTGCCCAGGGCAGTGGTGGAGTCCCCATCCCTGGAGGGATTGAAGAGTTGGGTAAACATAGTGCTGAGGGACATGGGTTAGTCGGGGACTTGTCAGTGTTGGGTTCATGGTTGGGCTTGATGAGCTTAAAGGGCTTTTCCAATCCAGGCAATTCTGGGATTCTGTGGTCTATCTGCTTTGAATTTTTCCCTAACTTTTGTCCTTGCAGAACCTGCCAGAAAAACAAAGAGAAGCAGAGAGGTGTCCCTTACTTTTTAATTTTGCAGCTGCTGCTGTTGAAAATATTCACACTCTGCAATGATAACTTGAAAACTACTCTGTCCTCTCATTCTTCTCATGTGTTTTACAGTTTAATTACAAATTGCACTTAGGGATCCTACGCTGAGCTGAGGTTTACCTCCAGCCAGGCTGCTTAGGACAGCACTAATAGCATCATCTACTTATTCTCATTTTCTCAAGTAATGAAAATAATAAATTGATACAAAAAGAATCAATAAAGTTTCAGCATTAAAAATGCATAGTGAGCACAATATTTTGGTAAGAAAACACCTTAATGTGTCCTTCCCTGCCATACTCAAGCTTTTGAAAGTGTCTGGTATGATGCATCACCTCATTTGCTACCTCTTTCAGTCGCTCTTATTTTTTTGCAAAGATTTCACACCATTGCGGGGACACAAATATATAGAAAATTCCTTTGCTACATTTCCAGAAATGCTTTGCTCTTTGTAGAGCCGGAGATGCACCAAGTCTGACGAGAGACTGGTCGGCGAGGGGAAGCACTCCCAATTTCTTTGCAAGGGCCAGCTCTGAGGCAGGAGGCTGAACAGTTTTCCTCTGACTCCCAGGAATCGGTAGTATCCATTTAACTGAAAACTGTTTGTAATGGACTTGAGTTCAAACGTGGTAAATTTGTTCCAGCTGTTTTTTAACAGCCGGAGTACAAAGCTGCATTGCATCTAGGGCTGAAACCAAAGCCTCTCAACACT
>NW_010336824.1:0-32891 GCF_000700745.2 Antrostomus carolinensis | reverse complement strand
AAATATCCAGGACTGGCTGAATCCAATGCTACTGCACTGCCCCTCCCACGATAACAAAGCTGGTAAAACATTCCTGATTGAAACCAGAGGATGTTATCAGATACACCAGAGGCTGACTCCATAGGCACTGAGCATAAGGATCACTCTCTCCAACTCCCCCAGGCAGTGAAAGGACTGTAATTTACTCAAGTAGATTAGGGATTTCACCCTCCACTTTTATTCAAGTGTTATTCTTATGAAATTGGCCTCAACTCAGAACAGCAGTGGAAACTCAGGAGTAGATGTCTGTCTAAATGGTTGGCCGAAAATTCAGCTTTGTGGTGTAAGTGCTGTCATGATGTTAGTTCTGGAAATATGCAGGTCACATATATCAGAGATAACTAAACAGTTGGCCAATTTAGTCATTTTTAACCTGTTTTCATTGCAGATTCCTAAAAACATCTAGTTTGTTTGCAGATTTCTGTGTAGCAAGTTTTAGTCCCTTGATAAATATGCTTGCTTTCTATAAACAAAGTCTTTCATGGGCCTCCAAAATCAATCTTTGAACATCAAAGAGTCCTTGGACCATGGACTGAAAAATACAGGTTCAACTGATGCATTACACCAGTTAATTTCAGTACAACTTGTATTCCTAAATCATGTGGCAACATTTTGATAAACTTATTGATGACCTAAATATGGACACAGGGCCCTAGTTTTTATTACATGTTTGTAATATTTTCTAGTTTTTCTAGTCAAGTTTTCTTGCAGCTGTGGCTCTTTGAACCTCTCTTCATCATGCCTAGTATCCTACTTGTGTCATTGTTTTCTGTGACTCACTGAGAAATACATGTATTTGAAATGAAAATTCTCTTGAGCATTTAAAAATCATCATCTTGTAGTATATTTAAAAGGATTCCTTGTGATTTTCAAGAAGGAATTGTTAAAAAAATGTCACCTACTCATCCTGTAATTTATAAACAGACAAACCTCATCAAGAATAGAAATGGAAATGTTTCCTAAAGCAGTCTTGTTGCCTTTGTAATACATCAGAATTATGTAGTATGGTACATAATTCAAAAGAATATTTGAAGAGTAAAGCCATAGATCCTCTTAAAGGACTGTTTCTTCTCCATAAGTCTGGATTGAGACTACTATCTCCCATCCTACTATACTAATATCCAGAATACATTAAAATATTTTTTAATTTTTTTTCAAGAGCAGCTTGCTCACTAATCCTATTTGCTCAGTATACATAGTTGATCATGAAAAAAAAATGTTTCATTTTTATTATTTCCTTTTTGTAAAAAAAGATGTATTTCTTAGTAGTAAAACCTTGCAACAAGGATTTTAAAAAGTGAAGTACTGGTAGGTATTAGACCTCTGACTGCTGGATCCAGAAGCTCATATCAAGAGATTTTTAAAAGTAGTATTCAGAAATTAAAATGTTCTGGCATAATTGTGTAGCCTTCTTTGTGTATTCAGCTGCTTAAATAGCTCAATCTTTCATTCACCATAAAAAAATAATCAACATTTGAGCTGAGTTATTCCATTGAAGGACAGTAATAATGTTAATTAACTGGAAGTTTATTTATATTCATGGTCTTGATGTGAAGTGTTTGGAAGAAGACAACACTTTTTCAGCAGCAGATGTCAGAAGACTCTCAGAGAATTCCTAAGGAGTTAATGCATTCTTTTAAAATGCAGTTTTGACAATTAGCAGGAAAAGAGGGGTGGTTATAATAAAATAAAAATGGCATTGTGGGTCTATATGAAGAAATACCAAAGTCATAAGATAGACCCTTATAAGCAGGCCAGAACTTTTTATTACTATATTTTTTTAAAAAAACCCAGGAGGGAGTATCTCTGATGGGAGATGGAATCACTTTTGTCACCTAAATTAATTTGCTCCTGCATCTTGTAAATCATTTCATGCCACAAATAATTGATTAGCGACTGTAGCACAAATGAACAGTTCAGGCTGTGATTTAAAGGGAATTAATTCTTAATTAAATTGGCTTACTTTGGATTTTCATCTTTAGGGAGAATAGGCTGCTAAGCATTCCCAATACCGTCACTTAGTTTGATATTAGGAAAAAACTTCATAAGAGATTAGGGAACTCTTCACATTAAGGAGATCAGAATGAATTACCTGAGTTTAAGATTAAGAACCAGAACTCGAATCAGCATATAGGGGTCTGGTGTGATCTACTAAGTAAGCTTCAGATTATCCCCAGAAGTGAGGTCAAATGGCAAGTTCAGAATCCTGTGTTTGCAAAGGAGGCAGACAGTTAATCTAGAAGTCTTTGCATCATAATCTTCCCTCCAGTATATTTCTCTGATACAACGTCTGTCAAGAATTTCCAGTAAGAATAATACAGGTCCTTCTTTGTCATCTAATTGTAGTATCTTGTGGGTGCTTATGTATAAGAATATTGAATCTGATTTCTGAATATTTCTAGAACTGTATTATTGTCTCAAAATTTCTACTTCCTTACATCTTCTAGTTCTTCTGTGTTAACTGTTATTTATACTGTCCTCCTGTGTTACTTGTTTGCAAATGGATATGTGTTTTCATGTTGCTTTGACGTAGTTTGGAAACTACATTAGTCTAGACAATTAGTATGAGAGGAAACGTCATTATTTATTTCTAGGAACTGAATCATTAATAATAGTCATTCTGTATAAATGAAGTATGTGCTAAAAAATATATGTAGGCAGTAAACACATTGAAAAATATATTTGAATCATGCAAGTAAAAATATTTTGTCTGAGTTACTCAGATTGTGACAGATCATTATGAAGAAGCTATTTTAAGGTTTTTCAAAGGTATAAATGTTGAGATACTGTGTGCAAAGGTAGCCAAGAATGTTTATTTGGGATAAGCAGATGTTGCCCATTTGGGACATTTGTGTTTGGCTCACTCAGATTGAGACAAAGTGATTTTTCTGTAATACCAAAATTTAAGTTAGTTTTAAGCAAAAGTGTGCCAGCACAGCTTTATTTAAGTGGTGTGAGGATTTACTGATCCTGAAGACTTATTACTCCCATACATAGTAACTAATAGTTAGAAATTGTGATGGGTTGAGGTTAAAAGAGTGAGTAATGATCCTGCTGATTTTTGCTTACTGATGGTTCTTTCTGTGACTGCTAACCTAGTAAGGCTCTGTAATTGAAGTAGAATTGTAAGTCTTAAATAAACAAAAAATTTGGACTCTTAAGGAGTTGTAATACCTCCCTGTTCCTATCAAGAACTAGAAAACTGTGAAGACAAGAGACACATTGGTTCATCCATCTGAATGTCATTTCCAGCTGATTTATATGTTTCAGGTTTCCTTATCTTGCCAAAGGTGACAAGAAGTGACAAGTCATGCAGCATGTGCTGAGAGCCTGTGGATTTGGCACATTTTGGATCAGGCTGCGCACTGAGCATCCAACCATAGAACCATCTATCCAAGCAGGTTTTTTTCCTTTGCATTTCTTTTAGATTTGGAGATAATAACATTTTACTTGTATATTCTCTTATGAGATGTCTTTCAAAAACTGAGTCTCTATTTCTACCACTGGAACATTTTATAATCAATTGCCTTTGTATGAGTGTTGATAAGATTATTGGGATGCTGCTGTTCCTTTTCCAGTATAGTTCAGAATTACTCACTGTTTCTACCTGTCAACCTGATGTATTTTAGTGTGTTCCTTGATCAATTGCTTAAAGTGTTTGCAGAAGTCAGGAAATGAAGCATCGTGGTCAGTGCTTATGATTTTATTGCAGTGGTTGTGAAGTTATGTAATTAGATAAATTTCTGCTATTACGTTTTTAGACCTTGCAGCTACAGAGAAAAGGCAGGAAATGTGATTCAGAAGAGTGACAGGAATAGAAGGCATCAGGAAAACTAAAAATACACACACCCCTCATGATTTTAAGTCAGTCTTATCATTTCTTAGGGTCTAGCTTGTAATTTGTCAGTCTGAGGGTAGGCAGCATTGCTGAAGATACAAGACCAAGTCTGGCACAGGAGGTGGTTTGATTTTTCATGGGCATTAGGGTTAGCATTACCAGTTATATTTATCTAATGGAGTGCTAGTGTATTAAATGATTTAGTAAAAGTAGCAGTTTTAAAATATTTGGAAAACAAACTTGCACTCGTGGCTATTTTCTAGTTTGTCACGAGGCAGAAAAAAGAAAAGGAGAAAGTTAACAGGAAAAAAAAAAAAGGAAAGTAGAAAAGACCCTGCCCTTGAAAATAAGCAAGTGAGCTGTGTTATCTTTTTGTGTTATTCTTTTTGCAATATGTGCATGTTGTCCTCTGGACTGACAAAGTTCTTGTGTTTCCCTTGGAGTGTATCTGTTCATTAGTGTCTCCAGACAGAGGTAGTTTAGCTTTTAATTAAAATACAATTTTCAGGTTTTTTAGTGTGTTAATGAGACAGCAAAAATGAATTCATTGAAAGAGGAACAGATATCTAGGCCTTACAGCAGTAAAAGTTAGAGCCTCATTAGTAGCTAATTATGCAGAACAAAGTATATAAATAGAGCTGTTATGGCATTAAAAAAAGCCTCAGTGCATTACCTAATGACATTAAATGTTTACAGTCTGTTCTGAGTATGGTATAATGTCTTACTGAAGTAATTAATGGCATATTTAACAGTGACACAACTGGCATCACAATTGTTTTGAAGGTACAAGTTGAGGGCAAGGGAATGTATAAAAGTCTTTGAGGAACAGATTATTTGTCTGCTAATAAATATGAGAGTATCAGAAGATACAGGAGGAATGCATTAGGTAGGATAATGTCTCTTTCTGACAAGGACGGAGTATACTGGATTCTGTTCTCAGATTTTTCCAAAAATGGGCAGTGGGATGCCAGAAGTCCAAACAGATGCTTCCAAAATGGGCTGGTTCCCTGAGAGAACTAAGGCCCATCTGTTGATAACTAAGAAGGTGGAAAGTATTTTGGAAATCTTGCTTTTCAATATGAAAATAGCAATCAAGACCGATAACACACATAAGGTGAAAAAGGAAGTTTTTATTTTACTATAAGGGCCCACATAATCAGACAAACATACTCAAAATAATACTTTAATAGCAAGTTAAATAATGTTTTTAATAAAGCATAAACATTATTTTGTTGCTTTGCCTAACAAGAAGCTATGTATATAGCCTAACAGCTATTAATGTTAATATTAATAATATTAAAAACAAGAGCAGTATGCTTCCATAAGGTGATGCTGTAAGAGTAAAGCTGGAAGTGGCAATGACTAACTGCGTAGTTAGATGCGGTATGGTGAAAAACAGTCTCAAAACCACAGCAGTAGTGGTAGAGGAATGACTAAAGGAGGATATTGCATTTGCAGAGACATACTGGCTATGGAACCTGTCTAGCACATAGAGGTAATTTGGATAGAAGTAGAAAAAATATTGTGAAAAGCTAGGGAGGATAAGAAGGCAGATGAGGAGATGTTTATGCAAATAAGAAAGGCCTGTAAAATGGTCTGCGCATTAGTCATGGTGATTCCAATTACTGTTGTATTGACTAGGAACCACAGAGCCACAGAATCAATTAGTTGTATAAAAATACAAAAAGCTATTTCCTTGCTCAATTTGTTCAGCAGTCAACAAGTTTAGAGTTTATTCTAGGCACTTTTTTTTTTTTTGGTATAATGACCAAGTTAGAGACTGATTAATGTTTAGCTGGGGGTAGGTGAATTAAAATGATTTTGCTGTGAATTCAATCTTTTCGTTTTTAGCTGTGATGCTTTGTGAAATAACATAGAATGATAGAAAACATTCTTCTGTGCTTCTGCATTAGCACTATTGCGTGTGTTAATGACATTATCAGCTCCAGTGGGAGGAAGAGTTAGTGACCTGCAAGTTTGTGTTATAGCAGGTAGGAAAAGAAACTACTTATTAATTGTGGTGCAGTTTATTTAGTTCATTAGTGAAAATAATTTTGTATTCATAAAGAGATCTAGAGAGATCTGTTAAAGACTTACATAATAGGGATAGTTAAATACATGTCAATGCCAGTAATTGCTGAGAAGCCACCAATTTGCCTGATTCCTAACTGACAAAGACATTTGTGTGTGTGTGTGCACATGCGTTGATAATTTTTGCTGATCACCAAGTCCATTTTTTTTTTTATTACTGTGGTCAGCGTAAATGCCTAGTTCCAGTTGTGATGATGCTCTTTCTAAATAATGAATGGAGTTGGCACAAATTTCTTCAATAATCTTAACTTTTATAATCAATCACATATGACCCACAAGGATTGTCAATTATATACCACATTATATATCCATAAAAATCTGTAGCACACAGATTTTCTGTGTTGGGAACAGTAAAAGGTGTATTTTGCCAAATATTTTGATATTTTGCTAATGAACTTGCTTCTTGCTGTATGGCTATGCAGAGAAGTTATTTTAGTAGGCTGTGGGTCTAGAGCAGATTCCCTAAGTTTGTGTGACTGCTTGTGGTCACACTGTTGCCTCCAGTAAGACAACACAGTCTGTCTTTGTAGCTAAATAAACTGCTTTTCATGTCCTGTGGAGAAAGGAAGTGGCTGTAGCATGGTGAACAGCTCATGCACTAGTATAATTTTAGTCCAACTTGAAGCAATTTGTTTGTGTAGCCACAATCATAGTGTGTTTCAGATATGCTTAGAGTGTGGCAGTGAATATGTTATGTATTTGCTTGTCAGAAGTGATCTTGTTGCCTTTAGGTTAATGTCTGGATGTGCCATCTTTGGCTCAGCAGAACAGTAAATAGTAGGTGATTTGGATTCCTTGTAAAATCTTCAGATTTGCTGTTGTTCCCTGAGAGAACCGAGGCCCATCTGTTGATAACTAAGAAGGTGGAAAGTATTTTGGAAATCTTGCTTTTCAATATGAAAATAGCAATCAATACCGATAATACAAACAAGGTGAAAAAGGAAGTTTTTATTTGACTGTAAGGGCCCTCATAATCAGACAAACATAACTGTATAAAAAAAGCTGTATGAAAAGCTTTTATACAGCTTCAAAGCTGTATAAAAAAATTGAAATTTCTACATGGGTATTCTTCAACAGAAAACTGCAAGGCCTATCACCAGCTCAGCTCAGAGTCACCAGCATACAGCAATCCACAGTTTGGATGGTGACTCTGAGATTCAGTAGTTTATTACTATTTTCAGTTAAACATTTTCAAATACTTAACAGAAAGTATTTTCAAATACTTTGTTAGTATGCAGATGCCTTCCTGTCTCTGCTTAGTACAGGAGGAAAGCAGCAAGGGCGATGCCAAAGAGACTTTGTTTTTCTGCTTTGCCTGTCTCAGAAAGGCAAATGTGTGCTAGTCTGCAGGTCATCCATCCAGCTTTTTAACACCTGCCATCATCTTCAGGCGAGTCTGTAATTCTCTTTAGCAGATGCTGTGCACCAGGCAGGCAGACCCTGCACAATTTGCTGTTCAATGGTGTCAGTGTCTAAAGCTGTCTGCACGCTTCAGTCCACCGCCATTTCCAGTCTTCTGCATCTTCTGTCTCCTGTCATGCTGCATTCTTAACCATTCTCTGCTATTCAGACCTGGCCAAAGTGCAATATTTGTGTTTTGCAAGGTGCTGATGGTTTTGTTTGCTTAAACTGGGGAGAACTGAAATTTGCATAAATTACTTTTGCAAACCTGAGATGGAGGTTGGGGAAGGGATTCAGAAATAGCCACTGCTGAAGAGCTGAAGAAGGTTGCCTAAAAATCTTGACTTTAATGACTCTCTTTAAACTATGGCTATGGGAAACAAGGGTCCATGTCCATGGAGAGATCCTACATGAACATTTTTCTGGATTTTTCTAAAAGTTTATATTTCGTATTAAAAATCAGGAGGGCAAGCAGGTAACTCAGAAACTTTACAGATGTAAAAATACTTCTTATGGTGTTACAGGCAGTTTCTTAAGTTTTAGAACCCTGGGATCATATTTGCACTGTATAATTTTGACTTGAAAGATGTTATTAGAAAAGGAGCTATTAAATTAGGGGAATAGCAAATGCAGTGGAATATAAGAGATGGGTGAGGACTTGTATGATTTTTAGGTTACTAACTGGCTGTGTAGCACAATATATGGGAAAGAAGAATTAAAATGTCCTATTTGTTTTGTGGAGAAAGAAGATGAGGGATGGAACATTTAATGTTCTTAACATAGAATATAAAGTAAAAGTGTATATAGTGGAGAATTTTTCAACAAAGAATAGAGAATGCTGTATAGATAGATAGAAGTCAAGTGGAAATAAAGAAACTGAGAGTAGTAGATACAAGGGGCCCAGAGGTCCCTTTGTTATTAGGATGTCTATAATCCCTATCAAAACCCAGGCACAAAACATCAAAGCTAACCAACACAAGTCTTCACATTAGATCTCATCAGAGAGACATGTGAAAATAGATGTTCTTTGGCTAAATTAATCCTTAGAAAGTTAATTAGTTCATTCTTTAAAAAAAAAAAAAATAAATCTTGTGCTTTATTTATTTCCCTTATCTTACAAATTTTCTCTACCAGATCCATGGCTTTCAAATGGTATCTCTTTTTTTTTTTTTCACTTGCACCGGGCATCTGGATTTTATTAGAGCCTCACCACAGGGTCTGTGAAGCGGGCTATTCAGGGTAATGAGTGTTGCCAATAGTATAAAGGGAGAGATAGTAATGGGAAATCACATGGTTCAGGACAGACTGACCTTGTAAGAGAAGATGTGCACAGGAAAAATTCAGCAAGTGTGAAAAGATGAAGTTAACATCCCCACATGATGGCAGTACAGACTCTGTATGTTGAGCACCTCCAGGAAAGACAGGGTTCTCCCAAGAAGTTTGGAAACTGGTGCGTCTAGTATGTTAGAGCAGGTCTCATCAAGACTTTGCTCACTATCCTGTACACGTTTCTGTCCTCCTTTCTCAAGGAGATGATGCTTATAAGACTGCTCTTGCTAGTTTGTTTGTACCAGAGGTCCTTTATCTCCTTCCCTTTAATTTACCAGCAAATTTCAGCCAAGTTAAGAGAAGATAGCTATCCTGTGCATTTCATGAAAATCAATGATGGAGAAGTGGGGGGAAAGCCAGAATGACAGGCTTGCTGAAAGGAAACACAGTACAATTCAAAGCCCAACTATTCCAGGGGCACTCACCAGCCCAACAACCTGTGCTTCTCTGCTGCCTCTAGTCCCTCAAACTAGTAAAGGATGTGGAAGGCAGTTGGAGGTAAATGGAGATGGGAATGAGCCACGGAGGTTTCTCCTTCACCATGGGGAGGTGAAGGGAGTGTGTGGAGATGGAGAATTAGGGAATACTGCAGTGGGAGAAAAACATCACAGGGGAAATGAGACAGATGAAACTTGTGCTGTTGGGGAATATTATGTACCGAGTCATTATCTGGATAGCTATGCTACATCAAATGTTAGACTAAATGAACAAATGATGCTTTTTGCTCTTAAAGTTTGTGTGTTTTCATCTCCTACACCAAACAGACTGTTCTTTTGAAATCCGTTTGCTGTGTATATGCCAAACTTTACATTACCCTGTGTATGGCTGTGCTACACTGCAGGGAAATGGAGGAGCAAAGCTACATAAGTAAGAACGAGCAATCTCTGAACTTGTTCCTTATTTCTGCCTTTCTTCATTAGGACTACTTGCTGCCTGGACATGAGTCAGGGCTTCAGGATTAGAGTGGGCTGGAAAACACTGAATCATAAATGTCAGGAACTGCCAATGAGCACAAATAGCAGTATTATCTTGAAAGCATTCAGTTTTGTTAACTTCTAATTGAAAATTTCCTTCTCAGGAGGTCTTTAATACCTGTCTACTTTCTTGTTTACTTACCCACACAGCTTCTGGCTTTCCTTTTAGGAAAAACCTTTAGAACTTGGGAGGCCAAAGCACAATCCAGAGTGATGCCAAAACAGCTGAAGTTCTTCTCATTAATGTCCCAAAATTTGGTGTGTGCAGTCTGTGTAGGGTGTATTAACCTTTTAAACTGGTCTGTGATAGTTTCAGTATTTTAATTAGTAGCAATGAAACAATAATAGTAATGATGATATAATAATTAACAATAAAACATGCTATTCAATAATTAATGGCAATGAAACACATAGAAATTATGTCTCATTTGGTCAGTGTGTTGCAAGGGCAAGTCCCTCATTCCACCTGAAATAGGGTTTCCTTGTCAGCTGTATAGTTATGACATAAAAAGTCAGCAGAAGAAAGTGATGATATCTGTGTTTTCTCCCCCCCCCACACCACTTAAGAGAAGTATCCTCACAATTCCTAATTATGTAGGGATTGAAAAGAACATTTTATAATTATATTTCCTAGTTCTGGCTTGCCTTACAGAATATGAGAAGCCCTCTGAAACCAATAGATTTGTATTACCAAATATGTAAAGTTAAACTATTTTACAGCTATTTAAATTTGATGCTTTAGAAACTTCTTAATATAAATTTCTGCCAAGGTTTTGATATTTTTCTGCTTTCATAATAAAATAAACAATCTGTATAATATTGTGGTTATTAATGTAAATTACTTCATGTATCGATCAATGATGAAACCAGCTAGTGGAAAAAAGCTCTGGTAGATTAATCTTGATTGTAAAATTTGTGGATCAGAATGGTTTGAGAAATCGTAATGAACTGGCGCAAATCTTGTCTTTATAGCTACTTTTTAATTGAAAATCCTACCTAAGTTGTAATTAAAAAATGTCTTTTTTCTATTTCTTTATTAATTCATATTTTTATTAAGAAAATTCTGTTATATGGCTATGAAAAGTATTGAATTAATTCTAGATGAATCTTTAGTAAAGATGAAAAAATTAGGATTCTGGAAGAACAGTATGTGGTTTAGCTTGGTATGTTGCTTTTAAATGGTTTCTGATGAAGGAAACAAACTATTCTTGCAAAACCAGATGCAGGCAATGATCTTTCTTCAGCTGCATGCATGGAATATCTCCTATTTATTTATTTTTTTAGCATCACATGTAAATGTTTCAAAAAAATAGTCATATAAATCAGATGAACACAAAGTGTTAACTTATATAAAGTACCTCAGTATGCTTAGTATCAGGGATTATTTCTACGTTTTTATTTAGTCTTCATATAGGAAACCTTCAGCTTTGTAAAAAATAAGCATTTCTTATGGAATAATGCAAAGACAGTGTTGTGAAGCCTCCATATATTGCCTAAAAATTATGATATAAACCAGATCTTTCTTTCTAGTTTTTTCTGCTGCCTCAGAGATTGTGCTTTTCTCTTGGCCTGATTTTAATTTCAGTGACGAGATAAAATCTGTTCCACTTTTGAGTCATGTAGAACAGCTGGCTGTAATATTAAGAACTTCCAAATACTTTCTTCTGAATTGGAGAGAATATTTTAGAAGGTGAAAATGTAACATAGAAGTTAGTTTGCTGAGTGGTGCTTGCAAAAAATGGTGATGTCTTAATTGTGTTATGAGAACAGAGGGAATTACCATGCAAAAACACTGCTTGAAGAGCTGTATGCCAGCTCTTTGCCAAACAGCCAGTGTTTTCTGCTCAATGCCATTGCAGTGCTGCTTTTTTTAGGTGAGCATTGTATTCTGAGCACAGAGTTGAGTTCAGAAGGATCAATGGCTTCTCATAGAGGTGAGCTACAGTCATTTACTTTCAGCGAGGCTGCTGCTTCCACCCCCGTTGAGTTCACAGCGAACACTGTGGTTCAAGCTAGTTTGGAAACTTCTGACCTCTGCCTTACAGAGAAAAGGTTTTCACAGCTCAGGTGGTTAAAAGTAACTTTCTGCACTGCAAATAAGTGTGGCAAAGCCTTCCAGAAACCACCTAAGCAATCTCTTCTTCCCCTGTGCAAGCAGTGCTTCCTCTGCCATCAAGGGAGGTGGGGAGTAGAGATCTGACCTCCAGTGTCCATTCCCTGTCTAAGAAATACATGAGAAATGCATTTAATCAGTTGAGGACAGTCATCCATGGCTAACATTTCAGAAGAAAGGAGATAAAAATTTCTTTATACCCTGATCTGTTAGTCAAAATACTGCAGAGTGCGAGGAAAAGAGGCTGGAATTTCCTTCCCACCCCAGGAAATAATGAGTTAGTGTCTTGACATACGAAGATTGAGATTGCTTGCAACTCTCTCACTTGTTCACTGGAATACTAGCTGGTATTTTCATTCCCTAAATATCTGCTTCTTTTGGAAGTGTTGCTAAGTGTTGCTAGTAATTGCCTGAAGACACAAAACACTGTGGAATATAAACATTCTGTTACATTTGCATTACTTCATGTAGTTCACCTTTTCAAATGTCCCTATGCTCTCCTGGTTGGTTCTTCCTATGCTAGTCTCTTGCACGTCTGTCCTAATCAATTTATTCCCTATCTCTGTATCTTTTCTATTTTGGCAACTGTGTGTCTGTAGCCTACTGTAGCAGAACTGAAGTGGAAAAAGCTTAGACAGACATGGAAAATAAAATTATGTTCCTGATGTGATGGACAAAGCTGAATTCAGTTATCATAATGAGCAGCCACAATTAATTTATATCATCGTTTTTGTCATTGATACAAACAAACATGCTCTTAGCTCGCAACCAAAGCTCTGAGCAAGTGTTCTTTAGCCATTGATGATTCAATTGGTTTTAATGTTTGTTGTATGTGTATGAAAAGTTTACTTTTTTCTTCCATTATGAATACATTTGGTGCAGCTACCATTACATCAAATCTATTGGTGTCTTTTCCAGATGGCTTTTAAAAAAAAAAAAAAAATCTTAAATTTTTCAGAGCCTTTAAGTTTTTACTAGCCTGAATAATGTCTCTGGGGCATTTATTGAGTCATTACTGAAAATGTCTTTCAAATTATTCATGAATAAATCGAACAATCTTTTGTCACTGTACTGAACCTCATGAACAATCATAACATTGCTTTCAACAGATTTTAAACTTGTGTGTTGCACCCTGACTTTTTTTTTTTTTTCCCCTTCTTATTTTGTTGTTAAATCTATGAAAATATTTCTCTCTCTTCCTGGTGGCTCGGGGACAGCAGCGGAGCGGAGCTTATGACAATTACATATCTCCCCTGCGTGCAGAGATTGGTTTCTGTATAGATCTAAGTGAGTCATTTCAGACAAATGAGCATTTTTTACAGACTTGGCTTTGACAGCAAAGCAGAGCTGAATTCCTCCTTTGAGGTGAATGTTATCACAGAGAAGTCAGATGTGTCACAGCTTCCTGCACTAATAGGAAGGTGATCTGTAGTGCCAGTAGAAATGTAGTCCGTTTTTTGCACTTTCTGGCTAGAATATGGGTAGGATTGCCAGCATCCTTCTCATCTCCACTGTCCCTGGGTGAATTGCACAAAAAAAATGGTATGGTGGGAGACTAATAAAATAACAAGCACCCATGTTGTAGTCACAGTTAGACATGAGTAAATCCCATTAACTTAACAGAGAGCTTTTTTGCCTCAGTGAGAGTATTTGGTTGATTTTTAAAAATGAATCCCAATTAGACACTTATAGCTGGCTTTTCAAATTCTCTTCCAAGGAGCAGAATGCTATTTGTTAGACCATTAGTTAAGCATGGTGATTATGATTATTTCGATAAAGTTGATAAAATAAAATAGAAACAGCTAAAAGATAGCCCAAGAGGGGTTTTTTGGTGAGGTTTTGGGTTCTGTTTTAGTTTGTTTTTTTCCCCAAAAAAAGCAGTGACAGCTTATACCCATTTATCAATACAAAGGTAAGCGTGTTAACGTTGGGAATTATAGGACATCTTTCAGAAGAGCTTTCAAAACTACAGAAAAATAAGCACTAACAATACATCACCTCTTGGAAAATATTTTAGAAATTTAAACCTTCTTAATTCTGGTAAAAATTGATTCCTCTAAATTTCCCTGTTTATTATTAAAATATTTTTCATCTCAATGTTTTTAATCTCAGAATTCCTTTCACTTCCCTCCTCCACTGTGAAATAAATATAAAATGTAACAGCAGGTAAAGCAAATAATAACGTGAGGTTTTTATTATGTTTTGCTATTTGTAAGGGAGAAAGGATGGAAGTTAAAGTGAATGACAATTTGTTGCTTTGGCTGGGAAAGCCAAATATTTTTCTGGTCCTACCTAGGTAGATATCATAGAGGTTTCTAACTGAAATGTGCAATGACCTC
Source organism: Antrostomus carolinensis (assembly GCF_000700745.2). Lineage (NCBI taxonomy): Eukaryota > Metazoa > Chordata > Aves > Caprimulgiformes > Caprimulgidae > Antrostomus > Antrostomus carolinensis. The sequence continues at coordinate 18,767 of NW_010336824.1, read as the reverse complement.
TCTGGCTTGTAGAAATTTTGGTGCCATTCATGTTGACTTTGTTGCTGATTTGCAGGCACTGAAGAGGAAAGGGAAGGTGATGGCCTGTTGCTGGAGTCGGCAGAGAGCTTCTGGTGGTATCTTTGTACGTGGAGTCACCTTTTGTTGCTGATTTGCAGGCACTGAAGAGGAAAAGGAAGGTGATGGCCTGTTGCTGGAGTCGGCGGAGAGCTTCTGGTGGTATCCTTGTATGTGGAGTCACCTGCAGCCTCATCCACAGTGAGTCATCACTGGTGGAGCAAGTGATCTTCAACGCAGAATTCAATACACGGAGTCTCTCAATCTTAATATTGTTTATATTGCAGCATGGTTATGTTATTTATTTCAGAGCAATATTGCAGTTTTCACATAAAATTCATGCATGTGGTGAGATGCTCCAAAATCTGTGTGTCAGATCAATGGAGGCTTTTTTTCCTTTCACAGTCACAGTTTTCCTGGAATCGCAGTGATGGATGATCTTAACGTATGATCATGCCTCTTTATTAAAACAATAAATAGGGCATGAGGGTTAGTCAGAAAAGATTACAGAACATGTGAAAAAATTAACAATCTCAGAGTGACTGATTATTCAAAACAGCTGATAAACTTTCATGCCTTTCCCTTCAGTTCAATACGATCACATCTGTGGATTGCAGTGCAGATTTTCACCAGGTCCTTGTTTATATTACTTTTTTCTTTTTCCTACAATTCATTAAAACCAGTTTGTTTTGGGAAAGAGCACATATTACAGGTGGGCCTTAGCTGGCGCTGTGGTGTGAAAAACCATCAGTGAAATACTCTAGGAAAGAATCCAACATTTGTTAGAGTTTAATTGAGGCAGTAAGTGGAAATATATTTTTACCTGTAGCTGCAGAGAATCCTGAAACCTCATTGTTCTGTTTATCATGTACCTAGCACAGGGAGAAGCCACGTGTCCTGCTTTGGGATTAGAGGGTGAGTCCCATCGTGTATTCCAGCATGTGCATGCCATCTGAAACTTGTGTAAACAAATGACAGTTTGAGGACTTTGGGTGGTTTCAGGCACAGACCTTGAGACAGAAGCAAAAGTTGCACTCCCTGGGGATGTGAGCAGCCGTGCAGCGCCTCTTCCACGTGGGATGAGTTGTTCTCCCTGGTGTAACATGTCTACTGGACACATGGTGAAGTCCTCTGCACCTCCAGTGGAGACCATACATTTAAAAATAAAACTTGCTGTGTTCTCAGGACTTAGAAATTAGGACGATAAACTGATCTGGGCCTATGTTTATGTGTTCGTGAATTTTTATTGCTGCTGTCTTCACAGGTGCTCCCCTGACGAACCCACGGCCACCTCCCATGGTCTATCCCCCAGACCTCATCCTGCTGGTCAGAAGAACTAGAGGAAAGCATTCAAGTTGAGGGGCTTTGCTTTGTCATTTTTCTTAACACAGTAAGTATTTCAAATGTATCCCCTCATACTAGTAATAAATAACAGTGTATGATACAAGGTACCAGGGAGTAATGGCAAATCTGATAGGTAACAGATCTCTTTATCTATCTCAGAGAGTTTCAATTTTTAAAATCAAAACGACAGAACTTTATGTGATAAGCTACAGTGATTTCCCTTAATCTGTAAGGAAGATAAAATTCCAGGAAACTTGCTTTTCAAAAGTAGCACAATATTTTCAGGAGCACTATTTCTGGAAAGTAGAGAATGCTTAGTGTCATTATTTAATGTGGCACTAAAGGGAAAATTGCAATTATTTGTGGACTCTCAGGTGAGGTGTTGAGATCTGCTGGACACCACAGAAACACAGGTGTAATTGGATACAGTCCATAATGGAAGATACAGAATTTAGAGTGGAAGGGCAAGAAAAGAATAAGAGGTCATCTGCTTTTAGTAAAAAGAAATATGACTAAAAGCAAAGCTTTCCTATTTAGCTTTCCTTCCAAAGAAAGGAAAATATATATAAGTACATAAATAAACTTATCGGATTTTCTTCATTTTTGTAAATATCCATTATGCTTTCCATCTTGAGGAGAGAAACATCTGAAAAACAAAGTACATGGTCCCCTGAATGACAGTACTGCTAAACCATAATGACAGCCTGACTTGTACAAGCAAGCAATGAAGGGAGCAGAACTGTAAGCATTTTCATTTTCTCCGAAGGAGATTAATCATGCCACCCGAAATATCAAAGATTAAGGCAGTAACTTGTATAAAGGATTTATACACTGCTCATCAAGTGTAATAAGGTAAACCAAACGAGCTAATTTATTACAGCACTGTAATCATTCCTACTAGTAACCCCATACGAGGGGGAAGGCTTACCACACACTACAGCCTGCAACTATTCACCACTTGGAAAATGCTTCTACTGCAAAACAGCAGCTTCTGTCTCCTCTACAGGGAGCTGTGGTGTGCATTTAAGAGACTTTGTGACATACATAGAAGAGACCTCATCTGCTTTATGAGCCATATAAAAATATGATTAAATGTGCTGTCCACTAAATGGGAGCAGCATCAGGATTCCAGCCAAACAGTAATAGGATTAATCTCAAGAACGTCGTGTGCAGTATTTTAGTGAAATGTGAATCTTCTCTCTCAGACAGTTGTAACAAGTGTGCACCTTTTTGCTTGTTTCCATCATATCTACTTAGGCTACTGTTGCAAACACAGTTTTATTCTTGTGTTTCTAAAATAAATAAGTATTTTTATTTCTGCTGGTTGGGTCAGCTACAAATAAATTGGCATGGCATACTTTCCAGTGAACTGCTTTCGTAAGCGTATCACTGACTTACACATTTTGTCAGGATTCTTGACTTTCATAAGCAAAAACAACAATGGGGAAAAGCCCTACAAAAAATGCAGTAGTGAGAAAGAACTCTGAGATAAAAAATAAGTTAATTTCTTATTAAATCTACCTAGATGTTTTAATTTTTAATTGTCATCTTTAGTTATTTAATTTTTGGGTGCCCTAGGAACACGACAAATGAGAGTATGAATGATAAATGATTTGTGAGAGAAATTAGATGGAGCCAATTTCTTGTTTCATTTTTCGGTAGCATACATCTGGGGAGAGTCCATGGATTCAAAGATTACTTTGCCCAAGTAAGGGAATGGGAAATTACTTTGCCCAGGTAAGGGAATGGGAATCAGCTTGGAGAATTTAGAGAAATCCAAAGACTGCATAAAAAGACACTTGATAGTTGGCATGACAAAGCTATAAAGACCAATGCCTTGCTTAATAAAAGAATCACATTTTATGGGGTACAGCTTCCAGTTGTAAGAAATACACCTTTTTAAAAAAATATAAACCAACAATGCTGTTTATCTAATCATTACTGCAGTTAAATGCATTATGATACAGTTAATAGTGTATTTCCTGTAGTGATATATTATCTGAAGTCATTTGCTTTGGTCTTTATTACAAATACTGTCCTTTTTTAGGGAAAAATTGTTCTCCCAGTCCTCCTTTTTGCTTCATCTAAAATTGTGAGTTGATAATAGTATTTAATGATACTGTCAGTTACTTTTGTTTTACGTAGAAATAAGGCTTGAAACAATTCATTTTAACGTGTACTATGAACCCTCGTTTGTGTTTAGTTGTATTCAGATTGTCCCTAAATACCTCTATGCTTCATTTAAAGAAGGAATTATAAATGTGCAGGTATATTCACTTATACTATTCATCCAGTAAACTTTATTAAAAAGAAACAAATATGTGCATAGCAGGTTGGATAACAAAAGCATTAAAAGCCAGCAATCCTCTGTTAGCTTTTTCTCCTACATTTAAAATCAGATTTATTGTATCAGTCTTCTTTTCTGAGTGGTTTGCATTCATATCGAATGCTGGCTCCATCACACAGCCCTCCCTCCAGGATTTGGGTTTATATTGTAGGCATTGCTTCTTTCAAGCTTATATTTATTGTGTTAGATTATATTTTATGTGTCCATAGTACAGGAGAATGTGGTCTATAATGTGACCCTTCTCCTTTTTATATTACATCAGATACTTTGCCGCTGTCTGCACAAAATGCACAAACACAGTAAACTGGCATTTGTTTCAGCATGGTTTTGTGGAACTTGGGGATGCTTCATGGTTCCTTCATATGAGGAAAGGCTGAGGGAGCTGGGCCTGTTCATCCTGGAGAAAAGATGACTCAGAGGGGATCTGATTAATGTTTATAAATATCTATAGGGAGAGTGTCTAGAGGATGGGGCCAGACTCTTCTCATTGGCACCCAACAATAGGACGAGAGGCAACGGGCATAAACTGCAGCATAGCAAGTTCCACCTGAACGTTAAGAAGAACTTCTTTACTGGGAAATTGTCTTGTTATATGAAAGATTTATTGAAATGCTCTACATCTAAAATAGAATTACAGCCAAACTCAGGACAGCAAAATAGAGAAAGCAAAGCTGATAGCTTGCATTCACAGGTAAGTTATTCTATTGTTGAGTATCCATGTACTCCTCTTATCCATGTAGGGGGAAAAAAGTAAATACTGATGTTCAGTTCAGAACAATGTTAAATCTTTTAAATAGTTTCCATCCATAAATCACTTCTGCTGCAGTGTTCCCTGCAATGTAGCAGAGAATGGATTGAAGAAGTAGTACTCTGCCAGTTAAATTCAGCTGTTCAAAAAGGTTGCTAAAGCATATAACAATGTAGCCACTGGGATCAATTTTTATCATGTGTGGTAATTCAAAAGTATTCAACAAGATTAATGAACTCTAATAAAAAATGCAAGCTCCTATTTCTTATTTTAATCAGCTCACTGTAGCTTAAAATTGCATTTTATTATTTTATTAAACATATTACTTAATTTTTCTCAAACTGGTCATTTTATTTAAAGTAAAACATATTAAGTGGATTTTTTTCCACAGATAAATAAGGGTTTTTTTTAAAAAAAGACTTTATAAAGTACCTTCATAACATAAATAAGTATCTAATCAATAGGCTCAAGTCTGCTCTATTGCAGGACTATGAAGCTTCGAGTGAGGCTTTGAGACTGGGCCAGTGCATAATTGCACTAGCTTGCAAAAGTGCCTGGAGTATAAGGAGTGTTCTATCCCAATGATGTATCACCTAGTGAAGATTATTTCTTTTGGCGATTTATATGTTGGCAGAGCCCTGCTAAATCTCTATTGAATCACTTCCAGCCCTCCTGTTCAAGGGGAAAGTATTTCCTTTGCAGGAGCTGCTTCATTCATTCCTTTATGCAGACCTTTGATCAAAGAGACTTGAAGCCTTTTACACTGTGATGAGAACGGATCAGATGTGAAAGCCGCTGCAGCCATTGAGCTACTTGAGTGCAAAAAGTGAGAGACAGTAGCATGAGTGACAGCAGAATCTGTCTCAGGGATCTTGCTTTTCTTGTTAATGTCTTAAATTGTAGCCCCTGAGAAGATATTACTGTTAAAGGATATTCACAGAAACACAGCTAAGTGTGTTTGCCTATGGAAAGAACCAACTTTCCACTGAAGACAAACCAGCTTGATGAGACCTTCAGTAAAACTTGTCTAGGTGATGCTATAGGACATACAGAGGCATATTTGTTGTTCTTCATAACAGTGGTGGGATTTCTGAATTAATGAATGGGAAGTGACTCAACAGAAGTCAATAACAGAATAACAGCAACAAGTTATTCTTTGCCAGTGATTAAGAGTGAAAGTGACTTAATAACCATCTTCCTGCATCTGTATTGTCCGTGGCCTTATTACTTTTCATCTAATCCATTTTTTGGAGTATTTCTCCTGATCTAAATAATTGAAGATTTGTGCAGCATCTGAGAAGCTCTCTGTCTTTCATGTCCTACTACTCAGTGCTGTTCCCCAGCAAAACTTCTCCTAGGGATTTGTTGTAGGCCTTTCACATACCTTTGTAGTATGCTGTCTCTGAAGACTATCATTCTTTTAAAAAGACTCAGCAAAACAAAGAAAAACTAGGTAGTAGTAAGAAAAGTTTAATGGGTATAGTGGCCATTCTTTCAGAATGTAGTTTTCAATCAATGTGCTGGGAGTTTGTGACACATCCTTTCATGCTCCACTGTGATTCTTCTGAGCAAATTCACTGTACAGAAATTGACCAGTGTCAAAACGCAGTTGGTTACCATTAATTTCTCCTTTTGTGCAAGTTTTACTTAATTAATGACTACCTTGAGTCTTCTTTTATAAAGCTTTTCTCGGGAGAAAAAGTCCAAGTTAGTATATTTTTGTGATTTAAAAGTTAATTTAAAGGACATACAAGGTGTTAGAGCATGTGGGAGCAAAGCTTATTTTTGATTCATGTAAGTCTTAGGTCCTGGATTGATTCGTATAATAACATTTCTTAATAAAGTAAACTGAATGCATTTTATTCCTGTGGGCTTCTGGGATGGAGAGTGGGAAGCTTGAGTCTCTTTATAACTTGTTAGCTTTGACTTAAAGGATATTAGAGTGCTATGCTTTGCAATTATTGCTTTATACACACAGCCCTTATTTGAAAAGATATCTCCATTGCACTTGAAAATGCATATATTTACAGGATATAAGTGAGCTTTCAAACTTAGCTGTCAAGTGCAATCTGGGTATTTATTTTACTCCATTTACAGCAGCTCTTTTGTACTTCCAGTGTTTTGTCTATGAGCTTTGTGGTCCTGAGGTGGTATTTCAGGAAAGCAGTCTTACTGGGAGGAGATGATTAATAGCACACTTCAGTGATTTCCTCAGTTATGAGTTAAATGTTTTCTTAGCAAAATCTCACCAAAAAGAATTTTTCTTTTCAACATAAGCTTATATTATCCATCTCAATTCCATGCTACTTTTTTGCCTTATGTGGGAAAAGGGAGACTTGCAGCAGTGATTTAAATATTATGATAAGCTGTCTGGGAAAGTGCTGACTTGTACGAAGTGTTAATTTATTGTATTCTGCTCAAAAAATATCTAGAAAAGATGCTCTTTTATGGATTCCAGGAAGGCCTTTAAGAGGTGACAAATGTGTTCAGTGAACTTCAAACTAGAACTGATTTTTGGATCTTAAACCTCATTTGTTTTCAGCAGTGTACATGCTTCCAAATGTAATGAGTTTCTGAAAATCTCCTGTCTACTTGAAATCTGAACATGAGAGAAACATGTATTTGATCTTACTGAGAAACTCCCAAACAAGCTCCTTAGTGAGAAACAACTGTCCCTTTAAACTTAAGAAATGGTTTCTTATGTGTTAGATAGAGCCTTGTGAGACTTCATGTGTACGCAACAAGGTACAAAAAGATTAATTTCCAAATTGTTATCTTTTTACGTTCTTCAGTTCTGGGAATTGAAATATTGAAGGTGCTAAACCAGAGGAACACTTCTGGAGGAGGACAAAAAGAACACATACAGGCCTATTTTGCTGCAACAAACTCATAATGATGAGAAAGGAAGGCTGGCTTTGCCATAAATGAATATCAGAGCCAGACTTATTACCTGTACACTTCTATACTTTTTGTGTATCAGAGGCTCTTGGGAGAGAGAAAAAAATGAATATGAAACGTGACTCTATATACTTCTTTATAACTTATCTATGCAGATATATTAAAGTCTCTAATTAAAAGATTCAGGAACATTATTCTGTGTTTTTGCAAGGTCCTGAGAAGCAATGAAGGTAAAATGTATAACCAGCATGATTCTAAACAGGCAGAGATCAACATATAATTTTGGTTGATTCTTACCATGATCTCACATATTTGGGAAGAAAAGATTCTATAGTTTGAGAACGGAATGGTTCTCAAATGGTGCTATCATTTGGGAACAGAAATCATTAAGAGTTTTTTGTCATTTAGAGAAAGAGAGTTTAGGAGTCACTTTCTTGGGATCCTCTGAAAGGCCTTTGGAGAATTCAGATGAAATATTGGAATTCAAAATGCAGAACCAAGCTAGTAAAGAGAAGGGTAAAAAGCAAAATGAAAACTGAAGCTGAAAAGGAAGCAAAAAAGAAAACCAAAAAAGTATTCTTGCTGTTTGAGGTCAAGCCCATTGTATCTATTAAAATATGTCTTCAAAAATACAGTTAGAATCAATGAAGAATAAAAAGGCCTGTGTGAATGCCGGATGATTTCTAGCTTCAGTTTAGTCACCTCACATATGCCTTCTTCTACCAAAGATTTAGAAGCTTTTAAGACTAAAAATAATGTTCTTTCCTCCTTGCTTCTTTCCTGATTTAAGCACATGGTGGCTCCCCTCTGCCAGCCTGAAAAAATTCTCCCAGAGGAGATGGTCACTTTGCCTTGAGGAGGACCGTAATATTACCTTCTCATTTCTACTGTGCAAAAAGCTGAATACACAGGGGCATATGCTAACAGCAGAGTAATGCCACAAGCCTTGGAAGAAGAATGGTTGTTTTGTTTGTAATTTATTCACCAAAAAGGTCAACTCAGACACAACATCTGTTTTCCACAGTGATCCTGATTTCACTGAATAATTTTGCATGCTGCTGAAGTTTTCAGGAAAAAGACAAGATTAATTAGCTGTTTCAGGGGACTTTCAAAAATATTCTGAAATACTGTTACAATTACGGGCATATAGTAAAATCATTCCGGGTGAGATTCAGCTTGGTGTCTTACAGGGAAAAGCTTGGGAAGAGTTATCTTGAGATGAGAAAACATCTTCCTATCTGGAAGGAGAACCATTATGGGATAGGATGTATACAGTCGTTTAAGTTAGAGAATTAATCCTTCAGTAAAAGAAGGACACAAAGTGAGTTTATAGCCTAAAAATGTATTAGTTAATATTTACAATGTACATCCATCTTTCTCTGTTTCTTGACTCTGTGCTTAGCATCGGCATGGGCAGATCGCATATCAAGTGAAAATGATTATATAAAGCAAAGTGATTAATGTCGATTTAATGAATGATCTGAGACAATTGGAAGGTTATTTTTGTCTTTTACAGTGCTGCTTTATGTACAGCGTATATGCACTGTACCTGAGATACTCTACTAACAACCCAGATAGATGTTTTATTGATCTCCTTCTGTTCCACTTCACTAACTATGCCCATTTTCAGTGAGACATAGCACCAGGATAATCAAGTATGCATTTAATGTTAAGAGTGCACATAGCTACCTGGAGAAGCTAGGTCTAATGAATTCAAAGAAATAGCAGACTTCTAAAAAACTTACAATGAAGAGAGGAAGAAGAGGGGAAAAAAATATTCTGAGGTAATGAGGTTAAAATGATTTAAAGCACATTTGAGACCTAAAAATAGGAGTTGTCATTTAAAATGGCAAATGCAAATTGTACTCCAAAATTAAAAGACATCTAGGCAGATTTTGAAGATGAGTTGTGTGTTCTAAGCCATATATATGCTCTTGAAAACACTCACCCAAACTGACAGATATTGTGCAATGAAGCAAGAAAAGAGAATTATTAAGTAGAATGGTGGGAAATAAAGGGCTTATGTCTGTATACATTTTCAACATTTTTTTTCTACTGGAACTTTCTGTATGAAAATGTAACTACTTGGTAAATATTGAAAAACATAAATGCTTAAGCTGGCTGGAAGCACAAAAAATGTGATTAGAATATGTTTAATTATTAAATAACAACTTTAGTAATATATTTTCCCTGTGGACATAGTTATAGTTGGTATAGCACATATTAACATAATTGAGAAAAGCGTGCCTTTATGTACAAGAATATACATATTATCCAAATGGATTCAATTAAACCCATATCAACAATCAGTGTCTCAAAAATTAAGAAATAGCTGTTATTAGCAGTTTGAGGGCATAGTTAATTTATCCCCACTTGTATTTTGGTAATATTAATTGCATGGCCATATTATTTTTTCTGTGGAAAATATCATAAGTGTACAGTAATTTTACAGTAAGTTGAAAGGTGCAAAAGGGAATGAATCTAATTAAATGAGCAAAAGAATAATAACAAAAGACAATGATGAACACTTTATTCAGGAAGTAGACCCAGTTGTTCTAGTATCTCAAGATCAGCTGCTAGATTTAGTCTTTCTTTTATATTTTTCTTAACAATCCTGTGAATAAGTAAAGGGGTTATTAATTAAATTATTAATTAAATTCACATTTTATACTGTATTATGAAATCATAAGATAACAGTGTGAAGAGAAATAGATCTGTTAAACTGGACTCAATAAAATTAACAATAGTGAAATTTAATGCATTATAATCCATTATTTCCCTTATTATTATCACATCATAGAAGCCACTTATGTAAATGCGCCTGAAGCATCCAACCAGTTGACAACATAAGAGTTCCTGGGATGCATTTTTACCCCCTTTTTATAGAAGAGGTACTTTAAAACATGGAGATACAAAATTATTAGCCTGAAGTCCCACTGGAGCAGAGATATGAATTTAGATTTCTGCGTTGCAGATTAGTATCTGAAGCACAGAACTGTAGAGGGTGACTTTTAGTATAAATCAGAGAGAAAATGAAGACCTCCTCGATTGTAAGGGCTTTTATAACGTTTTTATTTTTAATTGTATTGTGCTGTAATTTGGAAAATCTTTAAGAAAGATGATGGTCTTAAAGTTACATCTGAAGTATGCTGTGTGCTAGGATTTCAGTGAATATAATGGTGGAATAATTGCACCTAGTAAGGTTATGATGGCCCTAAAGATAGTTAAGTGCAAGGCTAACATAATGAATAGTTCTGGTTAGGTCAGCTGAACCTCATTTATGCTAAAAATAAATGCAAGTTGGGATGTTAAGAATGAATACTAGTTTCAAATTCTAAGTATTTATCAAATATGATTCTATAAACATTTTAAGTGTTATGCCACTTTGGATTACTTGTTCTAGTTTTTTGCAGTGATGTTTATGTAGTTCTTCAGAGATGAGAGATAATTAGTGAACACTGTAATGCAAAATGTAACAGGAACAAATTTATTCATAATCTTAGTGTGAGAGCAATTTTTACGTCTTGCGAAGACTTTCTCCTTAGTTTTTGACTACCTGAGTTTTGAGCACTGAGTTAATTCTTCACTTCCTTCTACGTGTTACCATGATCTGAAAGCATTACAGTGAGCTCAAATCTGTCACTGTATTTGAGATCAGCATCTTCATGACCTGTTTGTCCTGCTGTGGCAATGAACAGCTGGGGTTTGTACACCTCTGTGAACATATGCATTTTTTTCAGAAGTATTGCTGTTTTAGAAGTAGTCACTGTCTCAAAGTCCTAGTCCTGCAGCTACTCTGATTCTCTCCACTAGAGATGAGAATATGAGGCAGCTCTGTCTGGAAAAGTGTACGTAAGATCATGTTGTTTCCTGCACATCTTTACCCATTAACAAATCTCTAACCAGCAGTGAGCAGCTGTATTTAATTTCTTGTGAAAGTATTTATTTTTTTTAAGATATTTCTATTTGGTGGGTATCATACTGAATGCATTTTTCAATTTGTGACTATTTTTTGTCAAGATTTGTATATGCACTTATGAAAGGAATGGTTGATCTTTCTAGATAAGCAAACAGAATTCATACTGACAAAAACTATTTGAAATAACTTGAATAGTTTTAATTGAACAACTTAAATTTTGAGGAGTAAAAGGCAAAATTTATTCAGCATCCTCTTTGTTATGACTCAGACAAAAGGAGGACTTACCCAGAAGGATGTCACCTTCAAGGCTGAGCAGTACTACAGCACTGAGCAGGTGTAAGTGAAGAGTTTCTGCAGGAAGAAATTTGGCATTTTTGAGATTGGAAAACTGTTCACCTGCTATATAGTATTTTTCTGTTAGGATCCATGCAGTGGTAGAAGACATCTGGTCAAGGAAAAGAGTTGTGACTGATTACTCAAAATTTTTTTAATAGTACCTCAGAAAACTGGTAAGAAACAGGTGGGAAGGGAATTTAACTGTGTAGGGTGTAATGATGGTTTAAAATTTTATTTTTTTTTAAACATTGAATTTGCAAAATAGTTAGTATAGTCTCACTGATACATAGAAAACTCAGTTGTTTTCTTCATAGAGAGCTATGGGGTACTATTGTTGGATTACTGGAGGAAGAATTTCTTCAGTAGTGTGCATATTTTGATGATAATAATAAGCCAAATTTACTCTAAAACTTATGTTCTGATAAAGCCTCTCATAGAATGGTATGATACTCAACACCAAGTCAATGCTGCCAGGATGAAAATATGTTACTCTTTTAATTGATATATAATTTGAATGTATCCAAGTATTGTATTGGTAGGCTCTATTGTTTATTATATGAATATGATAAAAAAGGAGCACTAGCTCTCATAGCAAAAGTGACATTGATTTCACTCATTATCTTGAGTGTCAAAGCAAAGAAGAAGGAAAAGAAGCAAGGTAAGCAGTGAAATTTAGAAGTTTAACATCTTATTCATGTTAATAGTTTAAACTATTATTTTGACATAGCTGGTTTATATTTTCAGACCATAGATTTCACATCATAAATGTCAGAATAATTACATTTAAGGAAAAATAGAATAAATGAATCGTTCTTGTTTCCTGAGACTGACTTAGCTTGTTTTTTGTTTTCAAAAGGTGCTACTGCTCTGGGCTGGTTCTTAATGATCCATTCTTCAGTTGCTGGTAATATCCATGGATCAAGACCCTTTTGAAAACTGCAGGTTTTTTGATGGGGTTAACTAGTATAAGGGCATTGGCTGGTAAGAAAATTACTTAAATCTAGCAAATTGATAAATACTGCACCTTTTTTTCTTTTGTCTTCATGCTAATAAGACTAATAGTGCCATCTGTCTACATGAAAATGAGAAGGATTGTTCTCTAGCATAAATAGGTACATGATGCTATTGAAGATGCTTGTGGCTACGTGTTTCTCTACTGTCACCACCACTTGTATTTCTGATTTTGGAAATTGCAAGTTGATAGCAGCCTCTGTCAGGAACACTGTTCAAATCCCTTTAGTGTCATATAACTCTTGTCCATTTTGGGAATAGCATTATTTTCCTTTATTACTATCGAATTTCTCTAGTGTCTTTGTTTTGAGGAATTGCTTGAATAGAAACTGCACCAGTGACTCTGACTGCAGAGGTACGTATTTCAGTGTAGCATCAGCTATAATGATCTTCATTGACTTATTTCAGAGAATGTACCAAAAATAGTGCAGGAGGACTGTAGTTAATGGTTTAATGTATCGAAAGAGATGTTTCCCCCTAAACCTTTGTGATTGAACATTGCCTTGTATCTGCTTCAGAACAGCTGCTGTTTCTTTCATACATACCCTACAGTAATTGAATAGTCCTGCCATTTGCTAGATAAGTACCCACTCCTCCTTTAAATCCTGCAAGTTCATACTGGCTGAGATAGCTTTTCCTTTCTTTACTCACCATTTTGCCATGCCAAAATCCTTTATACCCAAGGGTTTAGAATTTCCTACCATAGCAACCAGGTACGGTTATTATGTGTTTTGTCAATACCTTAAATAGCAGGAGCTATTTATGTCAAAGGCATTGAAAGTCTTTGGTGATTTTTACAGGAAAAAGCAGTGCCTAATCACAAAACTATTATGAAAATTACTTTAAAGGATGGTTGCTACAATATCTGGTGCCTTTGGTTCTCACAGAAGGTCACCAAAATGTGCAAAATGAACTAATATATTGAAAATTGTGTATTTATGAAAAGCACTAGATCTGAGAGCTACTGAAGTAAACTGGTGTGAGGGGAGAATCTTTGTATTAAATCAAAATATTGTAAGTCAATACATGAAGGAAGAATATCCTAAACTGTATTATAAACTTACAATTAATACTATGCAGTAATGAAGTTGTGAGTAAAACCGCTCCAGTAGCAACTGTAATTATTCCATAAATTAAAAAAAAAAAAATGCTTGAGAGAGAATGCTTGTCAGGCATTTCACAGAGTTAGGCTACTTTAACTGCACTTTTTATATCTACTGTACAGTCCATGGGTGGTAATGGTTTCTAGGCAGGTGCAGATTTCTTTTGAGATATGTATACTCTGCATTTTTTTTTTTATGTGTTGTATAAATACTCAATTTACTAGTTAGTGAATAATGATAAAAAAGGTGATTAAATAAAGGTGCTGGTTTGGTATAATTAGCACAGCTGTTCATGGCTCCATTTCAGATACCAATAATGTTTATTTTATGACAAACATATAAGATGGAATGGAGCTGTTTGGATTAGCTTGAGGATTCCAATCACAGGAACTGCCTCACCAGCAGTTTCTTGTCAGCAGTCAGCCAGAGGGCCTAAATAGCAAGGAACAGGCACCCTTCGCTCGGGCTGCCCATCAGCTAGGGGAGCAGCAATAGTTAGATGCTGTTGTCAGAACTGTGCAAGCAGGAAGGAGGCATCCCTTAAACAAACCAACCAAATCATTGCAGCATCCAAAGATGCTTCTTCCTAATTAGGAACAACAAGCCTTTGTGTACGTATTTGAGGTTAGGAAGTGACAAGTGAGGAGGATGAGTGATTCTACAATATTGTGAAAACATTGAGCATCAGTAGTAGGTAGCAGGTCGGTCTCAGTCACTCAGATATTATAGAGAAGTGCGCTAGTTTGTGATTGGAACCCTAGCTTGAGTTTTGAAGCTTAACAGATTAAGATCTGTCTAGTTGCAATACCCTGCAGATAAAAAGCATCATTTTGCCAGCCCAGTCTCCCATAATTAGTACCTGAGCTTCATAAATATCAACTTTTATCAGTGCTTCTGTGACTATACATGGATGAAGTTGTAAGCTACTCTGGGTGTAGACTATAAATGAACTGGTGATATTAACTGAATGTGATGTAAATCAGGGCTCTTCAGAGCTCATCAGTGAGCAGGAATCAATATTAAGGAAATTGTAAAACTGCAAATATTTTTTGCTCTGATAAATAGGTTGATTACTTTAGGCTCTGCTGGGAGGAAGCGTAGTGTAGTTATGCTAGCACTGGAGTGGAAATCTGGATATCTGCTTTTCACCTTACTCTGCTGTAAAATAGTGACAATACCAGTAACATCATATATTTGCTTGAAGCTTTATCTATAAACGCAGCCCTAGTGTTTTTAGATCCTTACAGTCTAATTTCAGTTAATGTTCATAATTTACATGCTCAGTTAAATATATCGAAGAGATATATCCTACCTATAATAAATAAATAGAAATATTTATAGTTAATAGTTTCAGGGTTAGAATAACTCTTTTTAATCCATATTTCTCTCTCTCACTTGACCAGGTACCTGGAATTTGTACCCTTTCCAGGCAATGCAACAAGTAATTTCCTCTTTGAGGAAAGGACCATTTATTTCCATTCCGAGAAAGCTCCCAAATTAGCACCTTCTCTGGCCCCCAAGGCCAAGGTTATCACCATTCTCACTGATCCATCAGATCAGGTGTACTCCTGGTATCAGGTATAATGATGTAGCCTCTTGTTGCTACCATTCATTGTAGTTTTCCCCCTGTGTTAATCTGTCAAAAGAGTGCAGTATGACAGTATCTGGAAAAGTCACATTTGTTAATGTCACTCACTGAATACATTTAGCATGTTGTGATACTGTTCAGACACTCCAACAATGCATTAGGATTTAAAAACAGTTTTCCAGCAGCATCTAGGTGTGCTTGAGGATCCAGCAGCCCGAAACATACCTTCCCTGAAGTGGTTGCAGTGGGACTGCACATCCCAGGGGGGGATACAGATCTTGCAGAAGGATACCTTGATCCTGGGTGGTGCAGTACGCACGTAGGAAGATTGTTTATGTTGCATTCTCCACTTTCACATGAGAAATAGACAGGTAGATCCTGTAAATTTGTTGAATGTCCAGCTTTCCAAATTCACCACCTAGTCTGGGCTGCTGTTTTTCACATATAGATAAAATTACCCACACATAAAATAATTCATATTAAAAAAAATCTGTGTCCCTCTATTATACCTACTTCTTCTAGTGCAGACTAGTGGCTTTGTATGAATGCTCAGGTCAACAAATGAGGCTTCTACTTCTGTCCTTTCTGAAACCTGGTGACCCTCCTCTCCTTTTGGTGACTAGAAGAGGAAATAAAAGTCACAAATAAAAGGGGTGCTGTCTTCCTGACATTAAACAGCATGTATGACCATAACTGATGATGGATGTGGAACTTAACCCCCAGACTGCAAAGGATTCTCTCTCTCCACACACTGTTGAAAAGCCTAATGAGACTAGCCTCCTAATTTGGGCATCCATGTTAGACATCTAAGGCTACAAAGAGCAAATATTCCTAATAATGAATTTTAAATATATAATAAAATAAATATATAAAAGAAACTGACATCAGAAGTAGTCTGTTAGTAAAACCTGTTCTTAGCAAGTCTATCTAATGCACACCACAACTTGTATGCTGCACTACCTAGGCTAGACCTCCCAATATTTTTCTTATCCAAGTGTCTGAAGTTATGGCAGCAATATTAGGAATTACTGCAAAAAAATTCAAAGGCAAGGAAGGAGAGCACTGGGAAAAGAAAAACTTTGTTTGTGACGTTAGAGGTTTTATTATATTTAAGCAACAGCTGAAATAATTTGCATTTTGGTGGGGTTTATTTTACTCCCCCATCTTTTCTACCCTTTCCCCTACATCCTTTTTTTTTTTTTTTCATTTTAAATTCAAGTTCTTATTATAATTGAGTTTTCTGAAACGCTTTGGAGAAAACATATGTATTGATGAAATGAGGAAACTTGTGAAAACAAAGGTTTTGAAAGTAGAAGTGGTTTTTAGTCAGAATGTTTAAAGAAATGCAGGGGGGAAAAAATAATAAAATAATCCAAAATTACAAAGGTATAGTTATAAGGGCAATTTTGATTTCTTTAAGAAAATTCTTTACACTTAGTGATTCCTCTTGAAAACAAGGAAAAACAGATTTTTCTATTCAAAGTAATTATATAACAAATCAGATGAATATACATTCAAATCACTGTCATATACCCTGTTTAAGATGGAAAAACCTTGTTGAAATAGCCTATCTTTTTTTCAGGACCTGAATCAAGCCTAAATAAAATCAAAGGTAGAACTCCAGTAGTTGATAAAATATGTTAATCTACTAATTTCTGTAAAATGAGTATTGGGAAAAAGATTTCAGACAAAAGGATGTGAAGAAGTTTTAGGTAAGAGGAGATTTTTGAACTTTGTGGTTCAGGAATGTCTGCGTACCAGCACTTCATTATTGCTGGCAATGTTTGCGTAGCTTAGAGCTGTGAACTCCCACTTAAATGCCTATTCCCTGAATAGTGGGTTTTGAAAGTCTGTCAGAAAATCAACCCTCTTAACACAGCATTTAAATCTGTACTCAGCCTTCAATATTGCTGAAATCTCAGTGGGACTTAAACTTACACTTAAATGCTGTCCTTAAGGGAAATTTTCCTTAGAAATCAATTTTCTGAAACATGGCCTATAAATTCTTTGAAAAACAGCAAAGCACCTTTGTCTTCCTGTTTCACGAACCTTAGATCAATTATAAAAATACTGATTTTTAAAAGTTCTTTGGAACAAGCTCTTTCTCTGTCATGCGTGTGACACGTGTGTCAGTCAAATTTCCAGCTGGTAATTTGAAAACCAACCTGCAGAAGCAGCTACTTTTGTCATAAATTTAACTTGACAGCTTCTCTGCAGGGCTTTCAATTAGGAATTAAAGTGTCAGTCCAAATGCGATGAGCAAATGCTATTTATCAGGAAACCTACATATAACTGCTTTTTGTTCAGACTCCATGAAGATGAGGCATGCCGAATGTTGGGTAAAAAGCACTTAAAAAAACTCATTACAGTGACATGAAAAATACCTGTTTTTTTCCATTTGAGGGGATGTGTGCATCAGATGCTGGGTAGCACCTGAGGTCTGGAGGGCTTTTGAGCTGAGGGACGAGGACACGTGAGGTAGGGGAGTGTATCTGTGACGCTACTCAAATAATCCCGTCTCTTTCACTTAAAATTTTGCCTGCTGGATGGAGGAAGTTAAAACAAACAAACCAACCAACCTCCAATTTCAAATGTTGGTTGCTGAAAGCTTTGATTATGAAGTGACGGGAGCTTGTATGCCTGTGGCTGGCCCTGCATCAGGATTGCCCACCACCGCCTTTATCACTTGTGGTAAATTTCATCTTCCGAGCTCTAGAACAAAAAGTTTTCTTGTGAAATGTGGAGAGAAAATTTATAATTAAGTTTCTAGCTTAAAAACTGGTAAAACTAACCTTGAAGCAGTCACGAAATGTAAATTGATTCAATGATTTCTGCCTGAATCTTCAGAAAGCCTTAAACAACACGCTCAGTAGGTGTGAATGGGGATGCAGGAGCCCCTCTGTCTGGCTGATTGAAGGGCCAGTTTCTGAAATCACGTTGGCTTTCTGTTCATCACTGAAACATGTGACTGGAAAAATGATAAAAAATGCTTAGCATAGGCTCAAGTACAAAGGAAGCCAAAAAACATCCCCCACACACATTCTTTTGTTATGTACCACACCAGCATTCCTCATCCACTGCCTCTCTCTTTCTCTTCTATTGAAGCTCTGACTGTGGCAGCTTAACCAGCTAAATTTGTTAAAGTTCTTATTTTCTTTTTACAGCTTTTAATTATAGATGGGCAGCACCTGAGAAATGATGCGATTACAGCTGTGGATGAAGTTCGAAAGTTTGTTGGAATTTCACTGTGTTGTGATCATTCTGATGTCTTTGTGTGGTTTATATGGTGATTATTTTGCAGAAAAAGATTTATATGAAAATGTTTTCAGACACCAGTCAGCATAGGAGAAGTTGAGGAGGGCCGAAGCTGTTGGTAACTTGCAGCCATCAGGTCCTTATGATGATTGATCAGAAAC
>NW_010336823.1:1442-1748 GCF_000700745.2 Antrostomus carolinensis | reverse complement strand
CCCGGCCGGGTCGGCTTTCCCTCGCCTGTTTTTTTTGGCCGGGATTCACTTGCCTGCACAGCGCCGGCCAGTCCTGCACCTTCGCCCTCCCAGGGCTCAGCCCCTGGGGCAGCTCGCCGGGGTCAGAGAGGGAGCGCACGGTCCTCCGGGCCGGTATGCCCCCTCTCGCTGCAGCCCCGGAGATCTGGATTCCCTCCTGGGACCGCCCAGTGTTCCCCTTTCTCCTTCGGGTCGGGGGCGGTGCGCGCTCCTGCCGCAGCCGAGCGGGAGCCCGTCTCCGGGCGCGGCAGCGGCTCCCCCCCCCCC
>NW_010336823.1:0-1384 GCF_000700745.2 Antrostomus carolinensis | reverse complement strand
CCTCCTCGGCTGCGGGGAGAGTATTGCGAGGTGGACAAAAGGGAAAGTGAATGTAGCGGTCTGAAGATAGAGAGAGGCAGTCAAGGTTAAACGGGTATTTACTCAACCTTTATTATTTAAAAAAAAATCATTTTAAAAAAAAAGGTGAACTAACGTCTTACAAAACCCCCCCACATAAATAGGACATTCCGTTCAGCTCTGGCTATTGGCAGTTCTAGTACTTGACAACATCAGACGCGATTTCCTGGCATTAGAGAAACCCATTTCAAAATCGGTCATCACAAAGAAATACTAGAAATCCCAGTTAGCACTTGCTAGGCAGCACGGAGCACTTGTACACAACTTTTCAGACACACACCCGCGCACACACGCAGCTGGGAACAGATCCCGTAGGAAGAGAGCCAGTATTTGTGTCCTTGTTAAAAAGAAAAAAAAAAAAAAAAACAGAAAAAGAAAAAAAGAGAGTTATTTACAAAACGCACATGGAAATACAGTATTGACAGAGCGTGGCTGGCAAATCAACATGATTTGAATAGAGAAAGGACTATGGCACATCTTGCTCGAAAGCTCGCACAGCAGCCTCCTTCGAGTGTCCCCGGGGGAAGACAGCTCCTGCCATACGCGTCGCAGTGCCTTCTCCCTCCCCACCTCTCCTCCCGCCCTCCCCTCGCCTCTCCACCCCTGCACTTCTTGCCAGGTCCTTTTTACACTTGGATGACCACCGTGCTGGGGCTCTGGAGCCGGGTTTTGTACTGGTCTAGCCAGCTCCTCAGCTCCGAGATCTTGTAGCCCTCTGGTCCTCTGCCTCCCTGGTACATCACCTTCTCCTCCTGGATGATGTAGAGCCTCTCGAAGTAGGCACCGTAGGAGGAGCTGGAAGCCTTGTGCATGGAAGCATTGTCCATGGTGTCCACGGCCAGGGGACAATCGGGCGCCCCTTCCCTCATCAGCTGAGCTGCCCGCAGCCTGTCCTGGAGGCACTGGTGCTTGGGGATGTTGTAGGCTGCGTCCGAGCTGACCCAGCCGTCGGAGGGGTGTGCTTCTTCGATGTACACCAGCAGGAAGTCAGCAATGTCCACGAAGTGCGCGGCCAGGCGCTGGAAGGACCTCAGGCGGGCCATGAACGGGGGTCAGGTGCAGCTGCCGAAGTTGAGGATGAGGGGTCTCTTGCCGCGGGCGAAGTCCAGGATGCGGAGCCTCTTCTGCCCGTCCAGCTGGATCACCTCGGGGTTGGGGGCTATGGAGCCCACGTGCGCCGACTTGAAGAAGTCCAGCTTCTGCCCGTGCCACACGGCTTTCAGCGACTCCAGCGTGAACATGCGGTTGGAGTCGGACACGCAGACCGGGGGGTCGTCGGGGGGCGGCCCCTCGCTGGCACTGGCTA
>NW_010336822.1:40473-62775 GCF_000700745.2 Antrostomus carolinensis | reverse complement strand
GCCCTTTTCCTGCCTCTTTCCCCAGGTATCCAGAGGAGTTAGCCTGGCACACGAACTTGAGTAGGAAAATCTTACGCAAGTCACCGGAACTGGAGAAGTTTCATCAGTTTCTGGTTAGCGAGACAGAATGTGTAAGTTCTGAATAGATCTTAATTCCCCCCCTCCCCCCCATATCCTGAGCGGTGTTTTATTTAAATACATTATAAGAAATTGAGACTGGACCTTTTCTATCAGAAGAATCTGGATTGACAGTGATTCATCCCATGACTCTGGCACATAACCGCAGTTACAGATATTTCTCCTAAACTAATTGCAATTTGTTTGTTTGAAAATGTGAAAATGAGTCCATCTAAAATAATTTGTTGCTGTTTGAAAACAGATGTTTGAGTCTGGTAAAAAGTGGATGTGTGTACATACCGAGACTTGCCTTTAGTGATGGTTCTTTCTCACTTGGTTGA
This sequence comes from Antrostomus carolinensis, assembly GCF_000700745.2. Taxonomy (NCBI): domain Eukaryota; kingdom Metazoa; phylum Chordata; class Aves; order Caprimulgiformes; family Caprimulgidae; genus Antrostomus; species Antrostomus carolinensis. Next base: position 62,317 of record NW_010336822.1, on the reverse strand, counting down.
AGCCAGTTTCTCATCTCTTGAGCAGCAACTACATCTGTAGCATGAATAAAATTGGAGCAAAGATGCAGCTATCAGAAATTTCAGTTGGGTGAAATACTGTGATAGCTATCAGAAATTTCAGTTGGGTGAAATACTAATTTGATTTTGTTTGTTAAATGCTAACAGAATTTAATCCTGAGTTTATAACAGCATGGGTTTGATTGCTTTATAATTTTACTGATATTGCAAAAGAAATGCATTCTTTCGGAATGGAATAAAAAGGACTTTATTTTGGCTTTGTTTTTTCAAATGCTAACAGAATTTAATCCTGAGTTTATAGTAGCGTGGGTTTGATTGCTTTATGATTTTACTGATATTTATTGCAAAAGAAATGCATTCTTTTGGAATGGAATAAAAAGGAGTTTATTTTGGCTTTGTTTTTTGTTTTCAAGGGAAATATCAGCCGTCAGGAGGCTGTTAGTATGATCCCACCTCTGCTGCTTGATGTTAACCCTCATCATAAGGTAACTCTAGAACATACTGTTTGCTAGAGTTGTTTCCTGGAAGATAGTTTGATTACACTACAAATTACAACAGGAGTACTAACGCTGATAGACAACTCTGTTTTGTGTTGGTGGATTTTAGGCTTTTTGCATGTAAACCGTGGCAATCAGCTAGTGTTCAGATCACAAATAGGCTGTCAGGGGAACATCTGCTTTTTCAGCTTTATGTAACACCTTGTTAAAAAACACTTAGTTTTTAATTAGTTACACAATTTTACTTTTAAAGTGCAAAGTGTAATTGTATTTAGCTGCATCTAAGTTATATATTAATGTCTCAACCCCCTTTTAAAGCAAGGTGACTGTTTTTAACTTCCTACTATCCAACACACTATGAACAGATGTAGTTTTCCAGATGCAAATGATAATGTTCTCTGTCAGGTAGTTTCATCCCTCTATGTCTTTTGAAGAAATTGCAAACTTCTGCTTTATAAATATGTTAGGCAGAATAATTTGGGTGAGCTGAAACATGCTGTTGGTGGTGGCTAAAGAGTAAAGATCGCTAACTTTCACTGAGGTATCTGAGGAATGGCTGTGATATGTTCTATAGGCAGATGGTAGGAATGGGGATATCTGGTAGCAAACTTCCTGTTCTAACCTTAGTGAGGTTTTCATATAGTATGTTTGTTTGCAGAATCAATCTGTCAGGTGGCTTTATTCTCCTAACCTGTTAAGTTAATGAGCTAGTTAGAAGTGTTTTGCTATCTCAAGCAACCATGCTGTGCACTTCTTTCTTAAACTTTTCACAACATATCTTAAAATTTTAAGTTTTTCAAACTTCTGACCTGTATGTTTTAGAGTCTCATTTATGCATGCTTGATATATTAACATTACTTAGCATACATAACTTTTCAGGTTTTTTTTCCCCTACTTTCACCCAAACCCAATGTATAATGCAGGGCTGGTGGCTATGTGACGTGAGGCGAGGTCTTCTCACCTCTCTTAAATGAATGATGAATTGAGTGATAGATTCAGTCCTAACGTGTCACAGGTGCATTTTGAGTTTTGTCTGGAGTTGGAGAGGTAGCGAATGTGTTTGACTTGATGTAAAAACAAGCTGTGAGAGTATTTTTGCACACACCTCACTTTCACTGCGTATACTAACATAGCAGTATACGCTTTTTGCGTTGAATGTTTAACTTCAGTGACTATATTTCAACAAGCGCTTTCCAGAAGTGCCTGGAAGATTTCACAGATTTCCTCATAAATTGGACTCAGAATAAGTTCTTTATCCTCTCTGGTGACAAGACAGCAAATAGCTGTTGTAACCATGTTTTTGCTGTTGCCATTTAGGACATTTTGTGGTTCTTTGTGCCTTATTTTTGAGCTTCTTGTTATGTCCGGAATTGCAGATTACTTTTCATGCTTAACCAGCACATTCTGTACATCGTGTCTTACATGCTGATTCCTATCTTCTACACGGATCAGCTTGATGACTGTACTCGTGTTCATTTTTAATCTGCTTTTCACAGTTCCGTTTTCCCTCACCATCAATTTACTGGGCAATTTTAGAGCATGTCTGTGCTTGCTTATTCTTCATTATCTTTTGCATTATCCACAGAAGTAAGTAGAAACCAGTAGCGTCACAGGTGTTACTTTAAACAGCAGATATGATGCTCTCTTCCTGAGTATGTCTTCTGATGCATTAGCACTGCTGCACGGCAGTGCTTCTCACGTGCTCTCTGGAACTGTCAGCAAATACTCTTTGCGTGTCTCTGGGCTCTGTCTTCCAGTTTAGTCTTGTTCATGCCGGGGGCTTCCATGAGGATCTGAGCAGATCTGTCCCCATCCTTTGTCCTGCTGCACAATTTCAGCTAACTTTACTGGAGCTAAAGATCTGGAAGATAGATAGTCACATGTCCTCTGAAAATCTGTATCTTAGAGGAAAGACTGAGCTTCCTTACTAAAGAATAGTGTTAGCTGTGAAATGATTTGCTGTGAAAGTGTCTCTGTGCAATCACAAGCCAAGTTTGTGATGAACCAGGAGGGAGAAGTACACTAGAAATCAGGTGCTGTTCTGTTCTGCTTCAAATTTTTTTCAGCTGATGTATTTTTCCCTACAAGCCTGAGTCCTTGTTATATTTTAGACCCTCAGAGATAAAGCTGCAATCTGTGGTACATACAAAGAACAGAACTGTACCTCATGTTTTTGCAAATTGGTGTTCAGAACAAGAATAATTCTGCAGTTGTACACAGAAATATTTAATTTAAACAAGAACACAGTAATTTTCTCAAGTACTTAGAGAATGCAAGGTAGGACTTTTCTTTTTAACTCTCTGGTGTTTGTAGATTCTAGATATGTGTGCTGCACCTGGATCTAAGACTGCACAACTCATTGAAATGTTGCATGCAGACATGAATGTTCCTTTTCCCAGTAAGTCTGGAAAAACTACTGAAAAGTTTTGTGACTTTGAATTTCTGCTTTTTCATGTAGAAGGTTACTTTTAATATCACAGATAAGTAACTACATTTAACTATATACTGAATTCCCAAAGTGGTTGAGTTAGATGGGAAGTACCCCACCCTTTCCTTGGCACTTTGTAGGCTTCCTTGGCTTCAAGGAGACAGATAAATTTTATATATCTGTCTTCACGGTTCAGACTACAGTAGATGTGGTCAGAGCTTAATTTTTGTATATAAATAAGGTTTGTTTAGTAGATGGTGGTCCATGAGCCCTTGTGTTCTAGTGATGTCCTGCGAACGCTGGATTAAGCTGCTTTAGCCTTAAAAATGGTAATGATATTTTATCTTTTTTTAAGCTACAGAATCTTTACTTTCAGTTAGATGCTCACAGAAAATACTGCCTGTAGAAATTGTGAGGTTGGGGGGAGTGGATTCTTTCTGTGTTCTACTGAAAATCTGCTGGTGTACAGAGATTGTCTTTGGCAGCAATGGAGGTTTTCTCTATTACAAGGGTTTTACATTGAAAGTGAAATGTTGAAGGGCCATTGGTTGTGTCTTATTTCTGCAGCTTTGAAGGTAAAACTCTTGAGACTATATTTGACATCTCAGTTAAACCTCAGCGTACTTGACGTTATTTTATGTTCAGTAAGAGGTCCTCATAATTAATAAGTATTCTATATTCATATTGTACTTTTTTAAGTAAAAATCTCTAGTGAAAGATTTACACAACTTTGAAGATAAGGCAGTAAACTGTATAAAATTATTTAGCTATTGAACAGTAAAGCATCTTCCCACTACTTTATGTTCCCAGAGGGGTTTGTAATTGCTAATGATGTCGACAACAAGCGCTGCTATTTGCTGGTTCATCAGGCTAAGAGATTAAACAGTCCGTGCATCATGGTGGTAAATCACGATGCCTCCAGCATTCCTAATCTGCAAATAGATGTTGATGGAAGAAAAGAGATCCTCTTCTATGACAGGATTTTATGTGACGTCCCCTGCAGGTATCTTGCATGTAATCTTCAATACACAGATTTTAGGGTACTCAGTGCAGTGCTAGAATTTTTGTGTTACTGAGTTACACTTTTTGTGTTGCTTAATGACTTGTGGTTTATAATAACTTCCAAAACAGATGAATGCCTGAAACTGTCTTAAGTAAGAGGATACCAAATCAAGGTGAACTTTTTTCATTCAGAGTGGTACTTAAATTTGGTATCCCCTTAAAAAAAGATACAAACTTTGAACTCACACTCAGAATATTGAAATACAAAGATAGTGTAAAAACAAACAGTACAGCACAGGAGGACTAGTTAACATGAGAAAGGGACTGTTAGTTTTTTGCTGCTATGAATGACCGATATGAAATACAAATAATACAAATCTGTTAAATCTCTTGTTACAGTGGAGATGGAACCATGAGGAAAAACATTGATGTGTGGAAGAAGTGGACAACACAAAACAGTTTGCAACTCCATGGGTAAAAATGCTGATTACACATCTGCACTTCTTTAATTTCTCTCTCCTCCTTTTCACATCCCCTTACCATCTGTATGTATTCACATGTTAGTATATGACAAAGCAGAGACTAGGAAGAGTCACTTTTCTATCAAATCAAGAGTTTATGTGCTATTCAGAGGAAGTGTAGTGTTTCAGATGTGAGGTCAACCTCCAGTGGAGTGTGTGAATCTAAACTGCTTGTATTCTTATGAATATCTGATGTATTAATATTCACTGAATTAATTTAGTCAAGCTAATAAAACAGAGAACAAATAATTTGACTGGTAGTCTTAGTGTTTAGGCAGGTAAAATACTGTTGGAAAATGCAGAAACTTGAAAGTTTAATAGTAATGTTTTAATTTCTTTAAACTACTAGAGATCATACATAAATGTTTTCAGTTACCTGAGATTTTTTTGTTGTTGTTGGGTTTTTTTTGTTAACTGATGGTGAATGTGGAATGTGTACTTAACCTAGTGCAGGCACATGGTAAAAAGCAGTAATTTAAACACTGAAAAGCTTAGAACATTTTACTTTGCATTTGTAAGGAGCTGGGAATGCAGTCAGTTACTGTGACTCAGCTGACCTGTGGTGACTTGTTACTGCTTGGTAACTCATTCATAATTGCAGGTTTTGTGTTAGTTTTAAGTATCCAAGTAGAGTGTAAGCTGGTGATCCAGCTCAGTCGTACTTTTCTCAGAAGGTCAATGCCAGCTAAGCTGCTTTGTCCGTAGTGTCTGTAATATGACTATTGCTCCTCATATTAACTCTAGGTTTTTGAGAAGAAGAGTAAGATTTTTGGGGTGTTATTTTTCTAGTGTTGAATGTTTTATTATAAACTTGATGGGGTGCTTGAAAGAACAAAATACAGAATGTTACATTCAAAGTTATCATGCAGTAGTGTTAAAGTTGGACCTGTTTGCTGTGTTAATAGGTGTACTTGTGAGTGTGTCTGCAGTGTAGACTGCACTAAGCTGACGTAGTTTAAAACTGACTTTGATTTGTGTACTGGTGACAGTTGTGGAACTCGGTATGAGCTGACTTAGTCCACAGAAAGTTATGTGTCTGCAACATAGCTTCACCTCTAAGAAATTTCTGGTTCCTGAATGATACCTGGCTAGACCAAGAGTGTTCTGTTAGATTGCAGTTAAGAATTGCAACCCGTGGTGTTGAGCAGCTGGCAGAAGGCGGGAGAATGGTGTATTCTACATGTTCATTGAACCCTATCGAAAATGAAGCTGTGATCGCATCTCTGCTGGAAAAGAGTCAAGGTGAGAATGCGAGCCTGGATGGAGTGGGGAAATCTTTTTTCTCAGCCCAAAAAAGGATATGTGTGTGACAGTACTAGTAATAAGCTTAGTGTAGGTAACATGCTCCTAGTCTGCAAAGCTGCAGCAATTTTTTGGTACTGGTAGGATTTCATTGGTGTTGATAGGAGCAGTCTTCTTAAATGGGCCTAAATTGGGTGCAAATATAAAACCTTAAAAAATTCTGTTAATGATACAGAAAAGACTTGAACAAATCAATGGAATTCAGTCTGTGTTATCTGGCTTCTGCTAACCAATTCCACTGGTTGGAGTCCATGTCTGACATTCACATTTCCTTTGCAAAACATGGCATGGGACATTACTGCTGTATGCCATAGGAGTGAAAAGCCCAGGGTGTACTTAAGCAGTTTGAGGAAGGTTACTGTGCACCAGTAGGTGGGAGTCACTGATATTTTAGCATGCTTTGACCCACATTTTGACATGCTTGGAATTTTAATATTTTTAAGCTCATGGGTTAGTTGGTTTTTTTTACACTTTTGACTTGCATGTGAAGGCTTGCATTAGTTGCTGTGAAGTCTCTTAACATCTGAAGTAACAAGAGGTGGAAAAATTGATATGAGCCGGGAAGCTCTACTGCATCAGTTTGTGATAGTAGGTCTTAGTAGCCCGAATTTCTGGGTTTGAACTGATGGATGCTTGGGTTTGGGTTTTTTTTTCCTGAATCAGTAATCTGACATTTGGGGACATAAAATTGTATTTTGCATTAAAAGTTCCACAGAGTTTGTTAAACTGAGCCTTGTACAGAGCAGAAGCAGCTGTATTACTCCTGGAGCTGAGCTGGTTCTAGAAGTAGAACAGCCTGTTTTGTGTAATATTTTCTTTGTGCCAGTCGCTATTCTGGCCCCAAGTTACGCATGAAATGTCATTGTCTCCCAAACAGCAGTTTAGCTAAAATACCTGCAGATAACTAGGAATTGACTATTTAATTTCCATTGGGACATTTTTATTTAGAGGTAGGTTTTTTTTTAGCAGACTGAGTGAAAGAACATGTTTTCAGTGAATTATAGTATGCTTGGCTTATTAAAGGCTGTAGTGCACCAGAGTTAAGTTTAACAATGACAAGATTGGGAAGCAGTAAGGACTAATTTGGATACAAGCACAAAGCAGTATGGATGTTAACAGGGGCCAACGACTGCAGTATTTGGGGCAAATTCAGTACTTGGAAGTAAGGATCTTGACTGCACTATTGGGCTGTGGCATTTGGATGTGGTCTCTGCCCAGCGGGGGTATTTTGAGGCTATGATGTGTCCCAGCTAGTGAACTTGGAGCTTGAACACAGGTGTGGTAAAGTGTAGTAGTAGTGTAGCAAAGTGTAGTGTAGTGAAGTGGTCTGCAAGGGGCATTGGACCTGGAGGATTTGCTCAGGTCAGTCCAGAAGGTTTGTTGATTCTTTGATCTTAACTTAGTTCCTAGCACTGTGTTACACTGCTTGCTACTTGTGGAGCAGATCAGAGATTGCTTTCCCCTTGGCTGAAGAAGTAAAGAAAAGGCACTTTCGTACCATGTTTCTCTGGGAATCGTAGTGCTTCTGACAGACCATTTAATGGCTGATCAGACTAATGTAGTCTTGAGGCATCAGTTGAGATCATGCTGTAGGTAGGCAAGAATATTCGAAGGATGGATGCAAACATCAAATTCAATCAGATTTGAAATGTCACTTTGGAATTTGTATCTGAATTCATGTATCACTCATTTATTTAAAAGGCTTGCTTAAACTGTCACTGTAAGAGTAAGCTCTTAGTCATGTAGAACAGGTTGATAAATCGTGTACAACATGAGGAAAAGCCTACCTAATTGTTAAATAACTAACTATTCAGAATCACAAACAGGAAATCTTAAGGTTATTCTTCTCTAGAGAGATCATCTATTTAAGCAGTAAGTTTTTATATCATTCTTTCTGGACTTGGGGTATCTTGACATTTTTATTCAGTGGATTAAATTATACTCTGATGTTTTTTGTTGTAATCTGACATATTTTACTGGGCATAGCATTTTGTCCTGTTAGGTTGATAGTTCTTACCTTCTTGTTAAACAGTTTGGAATTTTCCTTTCCATTAAAAAATAATAAATTATTTTTCTTCTCACACTGGAATATATTAAGATTGTAAGTCCATAAAATCAGAATATATCAAGCATTTTAAGACTTACTCATCCTGAAAGAATATTTATCTGAAAAATACTAAATCAGTGTAGTAAATCCAAATACTAAGTAAGTGAGAATAAAAACCTCTATAACTGCATTACAGGTTGTAGAGTATTACTCTATGCAGTTGCTACAAAAAGTATCTAACCATTATATTTTGGTTAATGTATAGGTTGCAAATGTTTGTAGTTACTATGAACCGTTCTTGCCATCTTTATTGTTAATTTATACGGTAGTAATTGTATAACCTTTTGTTCCTTTAAAGATTTAAAAAGCAATGGTCTTGAAAGAAAGTTAATTAGGTGCACAACTCCCAGATTCTCTTTTCAAGAATGTTTATATCCTTGGGTTTTCAGGTGCCTTAGAACTTGCTGATGTTTCTTCTGAGTTGCCAGGTTTGAAGAGGATGCCAGGAATTACAAAGTGGAAGGTACATACCTGATATTTCTGTGAAGTTCTTGATCTATCATAGAGTGTTAAATTAGGAAAATTTTAAAGTATAAAGACTGAGCTGAAGTAATGGTAGTAATTTGTTGTTCAGAGTTTTAGACAGCATTGTAGGGGAGAGGGCTAAAAATCCTTCTGATGGTAAGTTCTTGTCTTCTCATCTGCCCTCTTCTTTTTAAAACCTCTAGCTTTCTTTGCTCTTATCTCTTATTCTTCCTTAATATAATTCCCTTTTCTGTTGTGTGCAGCGTGTGGCCTGTAGATGGCAACATAATTTCATCCACTTTTGAAGTTAGTTATCCCTCCTCTGTCTTTACAGTCTGTGAGTGTTAGATTCTCCAGTTCTTTAGCTGGTCCAATGGAATCATTTGGAAGTAAAAGATGTTAAACACTTTCTGGAAATAAACTATAAAAAAAAATGCAGTTATGTGAGTAATCCTAGAATATTAATAGAATGCTGTATGTTGTTGCTGGCCTTATGTGATTTCAGTTCTGGAAACAGACTAGTAGGAGGGGCAAAAAACCCCAAAGCTTTGTCAGCTTCCTGTTAAGAGTATAATAAAGAAGAGTAGAAGGCTATCCTGGTAGTAGGGAAGGAAACTCTGATTAAATTTATTATGAGCATGTGCCTTTGCAACACCATTAGTTGTTGTGTCTTCTCTCACCATTTCACTGGTCTCTTGCAATGGCACAGTCTGCAGGTTTGTGCCTGTGTGTAGGCTAGCAAACAAGATGCATGGAATAAAGATTTCCGTATGTTCTACCACTGGAAATCCAGCTTAGAAACTACCTGATTTTGTCTTCTTTACAGTTCCAAAAATATAAATTTTATGCTTGTACCTGAAGGATAAATGTAAAATGCATAACTGTGGCTCTATAATCTTAATTTTACTCCTTTTTTTGTATAAGGCTACAAAATATACACATAAAGATCACTAAGAGTATATTGTATTCACTGCAACATTTATTTCTGTGTTTGCAGTTGAAATATAAATCTCCCTAATGGGTATTTTAAAAAGTAGGCTAATAAAATCTGTTGAAAGTTTGCAAGACTATCTTCAGCCCTTGTATGCTGCTACTGTATTTTTTCATGCCTCATTGGCCAGCTCATCATTGAATGTATTTTCTTGCTTTGGTGCTGTTTTTACTTGGTGTAGTCTTTTGTTTCCTGGTGAAAGGTCTGTTCAATGGGAGCTCTGTGACTTAGCGATTACATCAAATATTCCTGAGCATCAGTTGACTGCCAATCTCTTGAAACAGCAAAATAAGGTTTTGTTCAAGGGACACTTAAGTAATTGGAAGTAGCATTCAGTACTCTCTCCTTAAGCCAGATGATGAGTGAACTGCAATTAATTATTTCAGAGTCTTGAAGGAAGAGACCTTTTTTAACTTTAGATATGTTAATCTATTTCTGCAACACTTCTAGTCTTCATTGTACCCTAATAAGGGGCTAGCAAAACGTGTGCTAGAGAAGACTTTAGTGTGTTCTTTGGTGCTTTGTCATTCAAGCAGTTACATTGTGTGGTTAGACTGCTAAAGCAAAACTGAACAGAGCAGGGCTGTTATGCAGTTATTCTAGTACATCCAAAACAGTTCTAGACTTGTTTGTACTTAGTTATTTATCAGTCCCATTGTTTGTTTCACTCAAGCTTAACTTGTGGCTCCCAAAGAAGAGCTGTTCAGAATTGCAGTATATCTTGTCTCTATCTAGCAATATGACAGGTAGCATATTTGGACTTGAAATGCTAATTCTGGAAGTACAGTCATTTCTATTTCAGGAACATGCAAAGGCACAATGTTTCAGGTGTGATCTGATCAGTGTCTGAGAAATGCCACACTTCGTGATGCTGAAATCTGTGTTCTAATATTCTTGGTGAAATTGTAATCTAGGTAAATCTTGTGTTTCAGTTTCCAGTAGAACACTTACTTAAACCTTCAAGAGAATCACAGCAAAATTTACGTAAACACTTCATCATATTTGCCAGTCCTGAAGTCACCATCGCTGTGACTCATAAAAAGGGGCCTTCATTTCAGTCACTGTACACTTAGCCCACACGTTACTGGGTGTGACCTTTCTTACAGCCCTAGTGTCCAGTACAGATCCAGGTGTCTAGAGTTCTGAAGCCAAATTTTCCCTGGGTTGTTTTTTTTGTTTTGTTTTTGTTTGGTTTTGTTTGTTTGTTTGTTTTTCTTTTTGTCTGCTTTGGTATTCTTACTTAAAGAGCATTCAAAATGGCCTGCTGCAAGAGTTGTGGCTCTGACCTTCTGCTTGTATCTTAAGTGTCCTTCAAAAGCTTTGACTCTTAGACAGAATGACGTGATGTTATATCCACACAGTATGTTAGAGTGGATTTAGAGATGTGTTCTGAGTCTTGGATAAAGATACAGACACTAGAAGATTCATGGAAACATGGTTCTTCAGTAACTTTCCTTGAAAACATCTCAGTCTTTAACCTATGTACACCTGTGTCATGGGGCTCTATGCTTACCAAGCTGTTGTGTTGCACTCTTGTATCTTTCTTATGTAATGAAATTGGGATTCTTCATTTCTAGTCTCTATTAGACTGCAGTAGCCCTTTTCCTTTGTATACTGCTTGGAAGCTGCCTATAGCAGAATGTCTCCCAGCCAGTTTCATGGAGGAAAAAAAAGTAACTTATTCTAAATCAGGTGGCTTACTGATCTTTTTATATATCCCACCACTGTCCTTCCTTTGGATTTTGTTGCTCTGTATGTTCTGGAAAGTTAACAGAGATCACTGCAGTTGATGTTGCACCAGTCTTTTCTTGGCTGCGCACTTTTTGAAGCATACGAAGTGGAGCAGAGAGGTACAGCTGACAAGAATCTCTTGCTCTTAAGTGCACACAGAAAATACACGTAGGAACAATACACTTTAAAGAACTTGATTTACTATACTAGAAAACAACTTCACTTTTTGGCATCTAAACCTTGGTTTGAAGGTATTTTAATTAAAACTTGTAAAATGGTGACCCATATTCTTCACAGTATTTATATTTACGCTTTTGAAGGTAATGCTGAAAGATGGACAGTGGTTTGAAGAGTGGAAAGATGTGCCTTCAAATAGACAAACACAAATACGTCCCACTATGTTTCCAGTAAAAGATGAAGAGAAGCTGAAGGCAATGAATCTAGAGCGTTGGTAAGTTTTCCCAGAGTAGATTTTATGAGGTTTTGATTGTTACCTTGTATGGTGGTGGGCAAATGATAATTGGAAAGCTGAGTGTATTTTGGTTGCTTCATATGTAATGGCAGTATACAATATTGAAATTCCAGTGAACTGAGAGGAAATTACTGAAATTTGCTTACAAGGAATAAGTACTCACAAGCAGGCTGAATTCTTTACATCCAGTAGAGATAGATAGCCAAAATTACTGGGAAAATATGTAAAAATTTAACATTTTAACAGTGTGACTTATTTTCTATGAAAGACTTTCCATAGTTATTCTATAAATGGTGTTTAGAAATGAGTCATTAAAGCTCAGATGTGAATAGTGAAATGACTGCGTTGCACTGATGCAAGTTATTTTGCCAGAATGCTCTATTTTGGGTCCTATTTCTAGATTGGTAAGTTAAATCTGCACAGTCCTACTAGGTATACTTAGTTTACTCTGGAAGTAGATACAAATGTACACTTCTAGTACTTTGTGAGAGCCTGAATGCTGATGATGTGTACACTGCAACACTTTTTTTTTTCCCCCCCTACTAGTCTTAGGATATTGCCACATCACCAGAACACAGGAGGTTTCTTTGTGGCTGTGTTACTAAAAAAATCTCCAATGCCATGGAATAAACGCCAGCCTAAGGTAACTTCTTTTAAAAGAGCTAAAATGTTAAATTTTAATAACATTTCTGGAATTTTTTTGAATGCTTACATAATACAAAACAGTTATAGTATGTTTTCTATCTGCCCTTCAGTTATAGTTTAGTGTGTCAATTAAAAATAAATTCCTAAATCCCTTAAGAACATTCAAAAAAAATAATCTCCTTTTCAAGTAGGAAAAAAAAAAGAGAGGGATTTTGAAATTGTAAAATAGCAAGATAAAACTTGAACCTAAAATTAAGGCTTTGAAAGAATTAGAGAGGCAAATTAGACTGAGTAGCTAAAGATGTCAGTTCCTTCAGTTGTGTGTGGTCCCTCTGCTGAAGGCTTTTTTCTGCTGTGTTGTAAGCCAATTCTGATTTCAGTTTATCTTGCTCTGTGTCTGGTTGCTCAGGAGTGATTCACTAGCAGATTAGTCTAGCAGACCAGCAGTAGCGGGAATGGATACAAAACTGTTAGCAGCAGCTTCAGCCGTCTGACTTTAATCCATTTGTTGTCAATTGACTTTAAAATCCCATCAACAGGATTTTAACTTGACATTTATCTGATCTCTTGAATTGTTCATATCTTTGAGAGAAACTTGTTGTGTGAATCACTTTTAACTGTTTCTGTTTATTTGATTTGCTTCATTAGAACACCTCATGAGCCAAACGTTTGTGGCACTAAGGAAAAAGCATTTATTCAGAAACAAGTGTCATCCAAATAGTTTAAGTTTAAAGTTGTAGCACTCTTTAAAGAATGTTTGCAGTAGCAGGATACGTGTGTCACTATGAGTGCTAGGAGGAAACAGCAGATCCTGACTTAAAAGTCTTCTCTGCAAGTGCTTGAACATGATTTTGTAAATGGTACAAAAATAGCTTTCTTGGACAATTGGTAAGAAATTATCCAGATCAGAGGTAAATGCAACTTATGATGGTATCTTGACTTAGAAATCAGATTAGCTCCCTAAATGGATCTGTTTAAGCGCTTACATACAAACTATTAAGAATTAAGCACATGCAAAGAGGGAACATAGGTGCCCTTTGTTACAAGTTAGATACTACTTTTGCTTTGTTGAAAATACTGTAATTTGAAATAGGTTCATCAGAAATTACCACAAAGAACAGGAGATACTGAAGTAACAGCAGCTAATTCAGATAATGGTTCTGAATGTATTGCTGAAGAACCAACACTTGCTGAAAATGAAGAGTCTAAGAAAATGCAAGAATTGCAGAATTCAGACACTGAGCAAAGCAAAAAGGAAGGAGTATGTGGGTAAGAGACCATGTCTAATAAGTACTTGTCCTGTGACAGCTTTGTAATTGCTGAGTATTCTATAGTTCTTTTGTTACTGGACTCATTTAGAAGTCGATCAAGAAGAATTAATGAATTTGCTCAGTTGTCCTACATTTCCACATTTCTGTCTTGTATTTCAGCAATTTAGGAAAATAACCACTTTTCTTATTAGCATTTGCAAGTCTTTTAGTCTGTTCTTCTCTGTTAAAGAAAAAAGTACTTTCAGAAGTTAACCTTTCAAAGATCTTTACAGTCTTCACAATTACTCCATCAGCAATCTCTGTTTATTTGTTTTTGTGGTTTCTGTTTTCAAGCACTGCTTTCACTTACTCATTTTAAGAAGTTAAATTGTGGGTAGTGTTGTCTTGGTGAAGCGCAGGAAAATGTCACTGTTCTGTTTGGCATTCTGTTGTTAATGTAAGGCAAGTGTTGACTAAATGAACTGCATATACTGATTTTAAACCAAGTACTTTTTAACTAAAACTGACAATGCAGTGTTATTTTCTTTCTTTAGACCACCACCATCTAAAAAAATGAAGTTGTTTGGTTTCAAAGAAGACCCTTTTGTGTTTCTGCCTGAAGATGATCCGTTATTCCTTCCTATACAGTAAGAAAATAATGTGTCTGTTTTGGCAGTAAGATTCCTAGTAGTTTAGGAATACTAGTGGTTCAGCTTATCACACAAGATAGGTCTAGTTGGTCATACATAAGACTTTTTCCCTAACTTTGCACCAGGTGCCCCTCTCCTCAACATTTAAACTCTTAAATGCAATAGCCAACTATAGTTTGCACTGGAAATTTTTGAATGTGTCTTAAGTGTCTATGACAGCTTATCTTTTCTGATGTCATGCATCCTAGAGAGTCTAATCATTGTGTTCTGGAGCCAAAGTGTTAAGTGTTTGCAGACATAGCTCTGGGAAATGGGCTAACCCATACATTTTGAGTATGTAATTTCATTGTTCAGTTAATCAAAACAAGTATTGTGGCCACAGGAAGTTTTATGCATTGGACCCGTCGTTTCCCAAGATGAATTTACTAACTCGAACTCAAGAAGGAAAGAAGAGACAGCTGTACATGGTTTCTAAGGAGCTAAGGAATGTGCTTCTGAACAACAGTGAGAAGATGAAGGTATGGTTCATATCTTTGGGTTTTCACAACAGAGATCATAAGCATCAGTGGATGTCTCCTTGACCTTTTTTGACAAGCTTATTGTTTATATAGAGGATTTTTTTGTTTTGCGTCCGGGTGACTGTTTTTCTCTCTATTCCTTCTCTGTTAAAGAGATGAAGAGTTGTTTCTGAGAGGTAAATAACAGTCCCCAAGATTAAAATCAGTATGGTTTTTGACAGATGGAAGGAAATTTAAAAGTAGGGGAAGGGAATGTATAACTTCTGTGTGTGTACCAGTGTTGTTACGTGGTCTTCAGGTACCTTCACAAGTTTATGTTGACACTGTGGTATTTACTAGCCCCTTAATTATAAAAGTATTGTGAGCTTTGAAAGCCTACCAAAAATAATGGATAACTTCAGCTGAATTATTACCTGTCTGTGTTATGTGGGGACATTGTTTCAAAGTAATTTCAACAACTGAACATTTTGAGAAGTTGTTAAGCTGAATGATAATAGGATGAGAAGTAGTTTTTGTGAATTAAAGGGAATTATTTTTTTTAATATGACTGCCCATGGAAAATGCATTGCAAATGCTAAAGATAAGTCTTAAAAATCACTGAATAATTTTAGAATGAGGTCATCTAGTCCAGCTTCCTTCCTGCCCCAAGCAGAGCTCACTTCAAAGCTAGATCAGATACAGCTGGGGCCTCATCCAATCAAATCTTGAAAATTTCTAGGGATATTCATTACATCTTTGCAACACATCTTTGAGATGGATAAATAATTTCCATGCAGGAAATGGCTACATAATTGACAACATTTTAAGAAACTGGTGCATTATATGAGGCAGTGAGACTTTGGGTGTCACAGAGGATAAAATGTCCTGATATTAAGCACTTGTGCATTGTTAAAATCCCGTCCTTGACTGACTTTCCCAGAATCACCTAGAAAATTTTTAGTCAGGCTAAAATTAAAATTAGATCTTAATAGTTTATTGCCCTCATTTAAAACTGCGACTTCCTCACAGTGTTCAGTTTTCAACATGGAAAAGAGTAAGACATGTTTATATTGAGAGAGAACTGTGTTTTCATAGAGGGAGTTCCTTTTTTCCTTGAATGAATTTTCACATTAATTTAGTTCAGTGTCCACTGCAAATGAGCAAATGTTATGGCAGAATTATCCTTTCTTCTTCCTTTTAGTCAAACAGCTGAGGAAAAACAAAGTTCAGAGTGGTAATTTAGAGTTTATACTCCTTAATGATGCTTCTTGGTTTTGTTATTTCCAGGTTATTAACACAGGGATAAAAGTCTGGTCTCGCAACAGTGATGGTGAACAGTTTGGATGTGCGTTTAGATTAGCACAAGAGGTAATTACATAGCATTGTATTTTCAAAGGAGATACTTTGGTTTCCTCTAGAGCCTATAGCACAGCTGGCATTAACTTTGTCAGGTTAATGACAATTTGCACTTTCAGTATGGTTTAAAATGTGAAAATTGTTTTCTGGTATTAGCTAAAGAACATCCTGGTTTTAAAAAATTTCCTTCAGGAAGTAGAGATCACATTTTGAAATACTTATGTTTATTTATTAAACAGGGAATTTATACTCTGTACCCATTCATTCATGCAAGGATTATAAATGTCTGCATAGAAGATGTTAAAATTCTGCTAACCCAGGAAAATCCATTCTTAAGTAAATTTAGCAGTGAAACACAGAAGAAAGTCAAAGACATGGGTAAGCATTCTAATTTGTGCTATGACAAAATTATTATACAGTGCATGGAAGATTGAAAATCCTGTCATATAAACTGTTTGGTGAAAATTTTGACTAAATTTATTTTAAATATACTTGTTAATTAGGTAAGTAAACATTGCTGAAACCCGGTGTGCTACTAGAAACTGTAGTCCTTTCTGATCACAGCCTTTAAGGTTTATGAACTGTTCTGTTTAGAGAACAGGACAGTTGCCAAACTTGTGACTTCTGTGAAGCAATGCTGTGAGGCAGCATTTAAAATGTCTGTGAAACAAAGATTTTTATATACACTACTGATCTTTATGCCTGTTAGTGCTCCAGCTGAAACAGTTTGTTTGTCATCTGCAATTGTTTGTCGTGATTTTATGTATCAAATATAGTTATTCAGGTTTCATTTTCTTAAATATGAGGAACAATGTCTAGTCATATTAAATTTTTATTTCCTCTGTGCTGGATGCTTGAAGAAATGAAGACTGGTTTTCAGTCTTTTGTTTATGTTATTTTCTTTCCATGTCATTGCTCGTCCTTGTACTTCAGTGTTTGATGAGGCAAATGGGAAGAAGAATTTTTCTAAAGTTTAGACTGGCATACTCCTGTGGTCATTTTACTTAAGTAAAAGTTCTTTGCTAGGTTCACTGAGTAAATTACTCCACCATGTGGTCTTGTATTTTCATTTGGTTGGTTGAGGTTTGGGAGAGGGCAGGGTTGGCAGTTGCTTTTGTAACTATACAAATACTTGGTCTGGAGGGAAAAAAAGAAACCTGGTATTGTCTATAGTTTACCATAGTGATGTAGATAACTGCTAACCAGCTCATGCTGTGTTGGCTGTCTAAAAACTTGTTTTCTTGAACATTTTCACATTGCAATCGTTTTAACATTGTACCAAGTAACACATCTCTTCTGTTTTTGTTCCCCCCCCTCCCTTCCCGGTAGCGATGGGAAGTATAGTTCTGAAGTACAACCCAGACCCTGAGTAAGTAGATGTGTTGCTTTCCGTTTATGCAGTTTTAAAACTTGGACAAGAATTTATTTTCACTCAGCAAATAGAGAAATGGAAGGTAGAGATGCAGTGAAGTCAGCAGTAAAGCCAGACAGGATACAAAGTGTATAACAGGGGAAAAAAGCAATCTTCCCTGTGTATTCTGAAAACAGTTGTAGAATTTAGCTTTCTAAAGGAGAGCTGGTAGTTCTGCCAGAGGTCCACAGTATCACTGCACGCGATGGATTTGTTTCCCTGTGAAATCCAGTGTTTGGAATAGAAAAAATTAAACTTTTTCATTGTTCATTTTTGTTGACTAAGTAGTGTTAGAAGCTCTTGAGAGCTTTTTCAAATGTAAACTTTTATCACTTTTCAAATTAGTTTTGAAACCAGAGACAGAAAATTATTTTGCCTATTGCAGAAATTTAATAGCATTGAGCTTTATTGTTTTGGTTTGTCTGCTTGTAGACAAGCAAGTGCCTGTCTAGATGTTGAAGTTAAGAACAATGTACTTGTGTCTCCTGTCAATAGTTATGAAATGCATTCACTAGTAAAGATTGTGCACTTATTTATCAGGGTATGGCTATAAAATTAAGTTTTGAAAAATCATCTTTCTCATAGTTGATCAAGTGTAACTGCTTGTTTGTAGAAAACCTGATGATCTTCAGTGTCCTATAGTGCTGTGTGGTTGGCAAGGAAAGACATCACTCCGTGCCTTTGTGCCCAAGAATGAGAGACTTCATTACCTGAGGATGATGGGAGTTGAAGTGTTTAAAGCAAAGAGGAAAGAGGAGGAATCAGAAAGTAAAATGGAGGAAGAAGTTCAACATAGGCTGGCACAAACAGAGGAAGGAATGGATGTGGAAGATAAAGAACATGATTTAGTCACAAAAATGGAAGCAGAAATAGGTGAAGAATTGTCTCACAGCCCTGTGGAAAGTGGTTCTATGGAAGTAGAAAATAAAATTGAGGATTTGGATCAATCTAGTAAAAATGCCAACAATCATGTAAGCCAGGAAAGCAAAGATGCAGATACGAGTGATGTGAAAGATTAAGTTTCTTTCTCTGTTACTTGGCAGCTTCCATGAGGCTCGAATCCAGACTTCTACTTTTAGCATGGAAGTATATTTTAAAATTTCAGTTGGAATGGGATGTTCCTCTTTTAAAGTTTTGTCTATTTTATTTTTTAAATGAAAATGATAAAGAAATTTTTCAAGTGTGTCTTCTTTTTACCATTTTAAGCTCCATATTACTGGTGGGTTTGTGTGTCTGTTGCTGGCAATGGACCATGCACCAGTAAAATTTAAAGCCCATATTTGAAGTGGAATACTGATACATACAAATGAACTACCTGTGTAACTGGTAAAGAATTCCTTCAAAAGAAAAAAATAGGGTTTCATTCAAAGCGTATAAGCTCTAGAAAAACTTTTTTTTCTGTTAAGATTGCTTACCACCCAATCAGATTACCACTTAGGCAGGTCCTTTAGTGGATAAGGGATGAGCTTGAGTATGCATACAAATGCATATATAGGATATCTAACTAACAATCTGGTCAATGCTTATTCAGAATAAAACCCTGCACAGCATCCTAGGGGGAAAAAAATCAAGAAAGCAGTTTGCCAGAGACTGATGTCTGAAATTCTTCTTCAGAGTGATGAATTGCTTGACAGGCACAGCTAGTAAATGTCACTAACTAGATATTCAGGTATGCTGAGCATGCCTCAAAGTCGTATCTTGAAATATGCCTGTTTAAGTCTGTGACTGTCCCTCAAATCTACTACAGTCATCACTTTCTCTGTCATTTCTTCAAGTGGGAGTAATTTCTAATTTTTGCAAGATACTTTCAGCTATAAAGCTGAAATAATATTAAAAAAAATAGTGTGGTAGTATATATATTGCTGTATGGTAGATGTTTAAAAAAAAAAAATTAGCTACCTCAGAAATGTATGATATAAATTCCATCCTTTGTGGCTTAGTTTCAGACACTTTGTACTTGTATCAAGTTGGCCTGAAAGGAAAGTGACCTGTGGTACAAGGTATTGTCCTCCACTAGGACTATGGTGATGCAAATAGTTGTGTTGTTTGTCAAACTAAATTTTACCGTGTGTATTTTTACTGATAAAAGTCCTAATGTGGCTTGGATCCATTTGCTGTACCTTGCTACAACAGACTTTCTGGTGCCTGCCCTTGAACTAGTTCATCAAAGGGAGTATTCTTGAGGGAGGGATGTATAAGTGAAATAATGCCGTGTCCTCTGATAAGATATTACTCTCATGCAGTGAAAAGCCATTGACGGGACTCATTTTCCTCTTGAGAGTCCATAAAATAGGTTAATAAAAAATCAGTTCTTGCCCTTGTATTTTGCTAAGACTTGAGTTTGTTTGAGTCGGGAGCTGTGATTGAACAGGTTCTTTTTTTGTCAGCTCCTTAGGCTGAAGAGCAGCATAGCAGAATTGTCTTTTGAATGGAGGTATATGCAAAGTATCATTTTTAATTCTTAAAGTATATGAGGAAAAAAAAAATAGGAACTTGAAACTTCAAGCATGAAACTGGATTTTCCTACCTTTGCATTTATTCTGACATACTGGGCATTTGAAATGGAAGAAGGATGGAAGACCAGTGTCATTTTTAAGTCTTCATCACCATCACAGTCTGCTGCAGTACTCAGCCCTGAGGGTGACTGATTTTAATCCATCTAATCTTTTTATGCTCTAATGATCTCCATAAATTATCAGAAGGCCAAGTGTTAAAATTTATGGGAAGAAACCAGACTTTGTTTTGAATTATGCTTGCTGTTACTGTATCTACTGATGTCCCTGAGCAGCAGTTTAAGCTTTGTTTCACTCAGTGACTCTGCTAAGGATACAATTTTATGGCAAGCGGAGAAGAATACTTGTTGATACAGATAATCCAGACAATTAAATCAGCAAAAACCTAACTGGATAGAAAATGAACAGTCCTCTTTTGTTTTTTTTTCCCCCCCCTGAGCTTACCACTGTCAGAATAAAATGAGAGTAGAAAGATTTTTATCTGGGAGCTAAAGAAAGTAGGTTCTTGGATCATAAACTGACTGAAATTGGGTATAACTTAGACTTGTAATAGAATAAGAGCCCACATCTGCATCTTTTTATATTCTTTCAGTTAGTTCCATTTTCCTGCATTATTTATGAAATTTTGCTTTGCTCTTGGCTTTTTTAAGGGTTTTTTGGTTTGTTTTTTTTTCCCCCCCGTCAAGTGCAAATGGTAGGTTTCGGCCAAGAAACTGGGATTCTCATTGTCTTGTGCTGATCAGCAGTTTTACTCCATATCTCGAAAAAACCCAGAAATTGCAGATATTTTAAATATATATATATATATATATACACACACACTGCAAGTTTGCTCACCAGTTGCTGTGTCCCAGTTCCTTTTGCCTTGTTTGCCAGAAAGGAAGATGCCCAAAGCTGTGTGGTTGAAAACGCTGTCCCAGCTTCCCAGGCTCGGGGCCCGATGAAACATGGTGTGTGTTTTGTGTCTGTCTCTGCTGAGCTACGTGCTGCTGCGGCTCTCGTGGGCGGGTGGCAGAACCTCTGCTTGGGTGGTTTTGAACCTAAGTTGCTGCAAATAATTTAAAAGGAAGTCAAAAGAGAAGTGATATGCAATTAGAAATCACTAGGTTTGAAGTTCACAAATTAAGTCCATTCTTGTAAATGGTCCCTATTAAATGTGAGTTTTCTCTAGCTAACATTGTTCTCTTAGAAACATGAGACTATAGATGTTTGCACTGATGAGCAAGGGGTTTTATATGTGATAGGGCAGGAAACAACAACAGCAACAAAAATTCCGGCATCTAAATGAATAGTCTGATTATATTCTGCTTAGAGATGCCCTCAGGAGAAGCTAGCTGCTGGAGCCTTCAGAAAACAATCTGTTGCCTGGAAAACCTAGAAAGAATAGGAGGGAAAACACCACATGGGATTCTCCTTTGTAGCTTTTTCTTCAGTGTTTACCTAATGCTACTCATTGCTTTGGAAGTTTGTTAGATTTTTGGTATTTTAGTTTGCTTCAAAATTAATATACCACAATCTAGTTCCAGGGGAGAGATTTACTTTTTTTTCCTTAAATGTCTGAATCCTATTAAAAGTCAGCAGGACTTGTCAAAGTATACAGACCCCTTGAAAAATTCCTGCCTATCAACTTCAAATTTAGTCTTAACAGTGAAATAGGGTAATTTAGCTCTTATAAAACCCTCTATCTAAGGCTGCAGCAAAGGGAAATCTGTGCACGTCTGCCTTCCGCTGGGAAAACTCCATCGTGGAAAAGCAGCGTTGGTGCGCTCGGGCCGCGCTGCTGCCGGGGCCGGGCTGGGCTGGGCTGGGCTGGGCTGGGCTGGGCTGGGCACACGCTCTTTCCCCGCTGTCTCTCCAGGACAAGTCTTGTAAACAACCCCCAGCGAAGCGGCGCGGACACAACAGTTCTGTTCTTCCCAACAGACGTCCTGGTCCAGTCGGCTGGTGCGCTCGCAGCACCGTGTGTTTCTGCCGCTCCGCTTTGCAGC
>NW_010336822.1:33804-40441 GCF_000700745.2 Antrostomus carolinensis | reverse complement strand
CGCCGTGCAGGAAGGTCCCTCAGCACGTGGGGTGGGGGCCCGCAGCCCGCACAGGGGTGTGAGCACCGGCAAGGGCCTCTTTTGGGGGGTGCAGGGCAGCAGGGCCCTGTGCGTACCCTCAAGGTGCAGCGTTGCTCGCAGGCCATCTGCACCTCTGCCTCTCCTGGTGGATTTTCCACACCTGCCACTGTTCCTTTAATCAAACGCATGGTTCTATTTAGTTATTATTTAATTTGTTTCTGTGTGTTTCTTAAACCTGAGCAGGTTTTTTTGACTAACATCTGGTTCTTGCAGCGTGGCTGCTTGTCTTACGGATTTTTCTTCTGCGCTTGGTATTCCTGTTCAGTTACATTTAAGTAGGTTGTTGGCTGCGTAAGTATTTGCCTCTAATCCTGCTTTTTTCTTTTCTTTTCAATGCATGGCTTTGGCAGGATGGGTAACTCCAGGCACTGCCTCACCAAACCATCCCTGGGGAACATGCCCGTACGTTCCTTCCTCACCTGTATACCTCTTGGTATTTCTGATACTTAGCATCTTCCACTCCCATTTTCCATTTGTCATCACTTTAAATTATTGACTCCTCCCCAGTTTTCTTTTTGTGTAGCTCAAAAGCTTTCAGGTGCATTAGCAATGGACTTCTGCGTGCTCCTAAACCAAAAACCAATATGAACACTAGCCAAAATGATTCTAACAGTTTTTATAAGAATGGGGTAAGCGTACAGTGATCCTTGGCCAGCATATTCTCCCGGTCTCTGGGGATTTCATGGAGCTGAGATGCCATCTTTGGGTTTAATGGTCCTTTGCATATTTCTCCTCCATTAATTTGCCAGTCACTGCCTGAGACCGTGTGGACCTTTAGTGCTCATATTATCCTGTGGTTATTTTGTCTCCTAATAGTTTTGTTCAGTGACAACCACTTCTTGCATTGGAAGAGACAACACACAACGAACAGCTGACTAGTTTCTTCAGGACGCTTGTCATTTTATTGTCTTGTCATATCACTTATCAGCTATCTTTTTTCCAAGCTGAAGACTCCTAGCTTACTTTTTTGTTCCCTGTATGAAGACTACTCCAAACCTTTTGTCATCTTTATCAAATGTTTCTGCACTTTTCTCAGTTTTTATGTCCCTTTCCAGGTGGGGAAACCAGAACTGCACATGATCCTTAGGACATGCGGGTTTGTGCAGGTGTGTGCTCTCTATTCTGTCCTCCATTCCTCTGGTTGTCATATTTTAATGCTACTAAATATCAAGGTGATGTTTCAGTGGAATTGCCTATCATAACCTCATTATTATGTTCTGAGCAGCAATCGACAACCTGTTGTTTTACCTGTGATGTTAGCATTATTTTCCCCCCACATAAATCACTTTTATCTGTTTAGTTTCATTTGCTGGTTTATCACAGAGTTCCTCAATCTTTTAAGGTCCTTCTGTGATTCTTCATAGCTGGACCTAAACCAATAGGAACTGATTTAATAGTTTTCTGGAAGTCTGCAGATCCTTGGAAGCTCTGAAGGGATTCCGAGCTAGTGGTTTGATTATGACAAGAACATAGGAGAGGAATTTCACATGAAAATCCTGATGAGCAGGATGACTGAGCATGAAAGAGAGAATAGTATTTTTTTTTCTAATATTTTTAAAAAATAAATATCTGTCCACAAAATACTCTCATAGAATGCTTTTCTTCTGGAAAATACCAGCTTACTGGAGGAGGAAAAAAGTATCCTTAGGAACACAGCAGTAAGACTTCTGGCAGCTTCCCCTGAACCTTTTCCAGGGCTCCTCAACCTAGAAATCTATCTGGGAGGCTCTTGAGAACCATGCCCTAAACTCATGTTTCCTGTGGCTTCTCAGGCTTCAGATTCACTAACTAGTTGTGCAACAAGGTGATAACCTGAACATTGTGTTACCAGGTTTTCTTGCCCCTGTAGGTCTGAACGTCTCCCTGACCAGCTGTCACTCTGGTATACTGTCCAGCTAGCTGCCCTTATCTTCAGCTGACACTGCAGGGCAGTGAAGAGGGAGTTGGGGAAACGGCCTGAAATACTAAAAATATCTGGTTTGGATGTTCCAAGTAGATTTTTGTAGCTGTGCTACCCTGTAGAAAACTTTGCATTTTTAACTCTTCCTTCTCCATCATCTGAATTTTGAAAAATCTGAAAAAAATCTCTTTGGGGAATGAAATTCCAGGTCCTGCATGGTAGCAAACAGTATCATGAACCTAATGCCAAGTTATAACACTGGATTAAATATGGTAACATCTCCCAATAAGAAATATGAATGTAATGACAACCAGCATAATTAAAATATCCTGGGTTTTTTTAAACCCACTTGCTAACATATTAGCATTTGATTAGTTTCTCCACCCAAACAAAAGGGCAGAAGTAAGGGGGAGAAGGGAAGACGAAACAGAAGCTGCTCAGTAACCCCCAGGGTGCTGGATGCAGATATGTAGGATGTAAGGCCAGGTGGCAGGTTACTTAAATGATGCATGGTGAGCTACCTGAAGGGTGGTTCTCAGCAGCTGTTTTTGAAATGTTACAGGAATTGTGTGTTCAGTTAGGCAGCCTGGTAGGTTCCACATGCCACAAAGAGGTGAGCCAGGCTGAGCTTGCAGGTGAACACCTGCTCCAGACAAGGACAGCGTATCAGGAACCAGTCAGTCACTGAGAGGTTTTCTGATTATAAAATCACAGAAACACAGAAGGATTTAGGTTGAAAGGTTGACCTCTGGAGGTCACCTAGTGCAAACCCCTGCTCAAAGCTAACTTCAAGGTTGGGCCAGTTGGACAGCCTTGTCTGAGCCAGTCTTGAAAATCTTTAAGGATGGCACTTGCACCACCTCACTGGACAAGCTCTTCTAATCCTTAACCGTTCTTGTGGGGAAGAAGTTTCTCTGTATATCCAGTTGGAGTTTTCCCTGCTGTGACTTCTGCCTGTTGCCTCTTGCCCTGTGGCTATACACCCTTGAGAAAAGTTTGGCTCCATCTTCTCTGCAGCCACCTCCTGGGGTGTTGAAGAGAGCAGCTGAAACCCCCTTAAACAGTCTTTTCTCTAGACTCCACCAACCCAGCTGTCTCTTCCTCCCCCTTCATTCATCATACCCTGCAGCCTCCTAACCATCTTGGTGGACCTTCACTGATGGGCCTCTCCAGTTTGTCGGCAAATCTTCTAATGGGGGATCTATGCTGAACACAGTACTGCAGACACAGCCTTGTAAGCAATGAATAGACGGGAATAATCACTACCCTCAAACCCCTGGCTACTTCACAACTGTTTTAAATTTCAAAAAGTTTATGCTGCTGCAATTGTTCTAGAATATTCTTGGTGTGTTTCGGTGCCTTGTAACTTCATTTTCATATTCTATTTTTTTTAATTGCTTTTCTCTTGTTAACAGAAAAAAATCTGTGCCAAATGTGTCGATTTGCTGAACAACAGGAAGATATAACTAGCCTTGTGCAAAGTTCTCTTGAATCCAAAAAGAAAAACAAAAAAAGAAATGCAAAGATTTTCCAGTAATCATTGCTTAAGGGCTTTTTATGCGGTGACACACTCATGATGATAAATAACATAAATTATTTTGAACTGTGATTTTAAAAAATAATATTTAATGTGTGGATCATCTTTAATACAAAGATACATACCTTCTTCTCTGACTCAACATCCCTACTTCTTAATGCAGGAAAGGGCTGGAACTTGGGGAAATGCCTCATGATCTCTGTTCAATGAACCAATAAATTGTTCTAGAAATATGGGCTATGGAGGCAGAAAACACGTTTCTCAGCTCTTCCTGCAATACAGAATGGAGCCAAAGGGCATGACTACATCATGGTTAAAAAAGGAACAGCCAGAAGCTCCCAGCTTTGTCCACTGCCTACACACAGGTGTCTGACAGGCAAAGAGTGTTTGAGTGCTTTGAATCTTGCTGTCTGGGTCGGTGTATAATGGATCCGCCATTGGGGACAATCTCAAAGCACTAGTGAAACAGCAATGTTAAGTGCTTCTCATCCCCTCAGCTGAGATCCTGTCTGGATTTTTGAGGGGGACTCTCTGCCTTAGCTTGAAATCCTCTTAGACCTGCAGGTTAGGTTTTTAGATAATGGAGTTTCTGATCCTGAAGAGACTTGAATACAACCAACTTCTTCCCCCTCCTAAAAAAAAAAAAAATAATTAACTGAAAGCATAACTATGATATAAGGACAGATGACAAATAATTGTTTTCTTAGGTTTGGTCTGTTGCTCAGGTGTCTCTAGGTAGCCAGGGTGGCAGAGTATGTGCACCATGTGGTGTAAGGCCCTCCCAATGCTGACAGGTCTCTCTGTTTGCAACAGGTTACCTAGTTACCTATCATACTGATGGAAAAACTCTCTGAACTGCACAGAAAGAGCTCCTAATTCTTTGAGCTTTCACCTTCTCCCACAGCTAACAGGTGGAGCTGGGTGTTAGTGGCCCATTAGCAGATATCCATCTTTTCTGAATAAACCTTCTTCTGTAATGTAATTTTGTAGTGCCTGTATGATCTTAAGCGTGAATCCACAGAAACGCCGAGTCGACGCCTTCTTCCTGAATGGCTGTTTATAAGGACAAAAAAGAAAGCAGCCCTCTGCTTCCCAAAACAGTTGAACATTGGTACTTCTCTTGTGCAACTTTCACTGCTCCTATGGACGTTTTAACATCACCTTGAGTTTTGCAGTCTCAGTCAGTCTGTTTGCTGTTTTTCAACCTTATGGCATTTACAGTAAATTTATTTTTCATGTATGTTTCTATATCCCATCATTTCCTAGCTTTGAATCTGAGGGGTTTTTTTAAAGTGTAGAGGGATAAGTGCACTGAGCTGGTCTGAAGTGTTTTACACCTTAGAATTATGTGTTCTTTTAGTCCTTAGTAATCTATTTTCAGGGGGTAGGGGAGGAGTTTAAATTGATTGCTGAAAAAGCAGATTAGGTTATGTGGATTTGTATTTTTTATTGTTATGGTAAAAATAATTTAGAGCTCGTGAAAGATGCCAGACTGTCAGCCTTGAAGTTAAGCTGATTGTTCCATTATTTCCCAGCTCCTCTCTTTCAGCCTTTCAAAGACATCTGCTCTTTTCTAATCTCCCATAACTCAGTTTTTCAGATGACTGCTAAGGCTCCTGAGACAGTGAGAGCCACTTCTCTGGGTATCCTTAGATGATGTTTATCAGGCTTGTCTAATTTGAAGATGTCTCATTTATTTCATTAGGTCTAACTTATTTCATTATTCTCTATCTTGTCCTTTCTTTAGTCCCTGAGACCTTTTAATCGATAGGATGTATATGAGCAGACTCATCTTTTTAAAGGGCTAGTTCATCTTTTTAGATACATTAATTACTATTTAGAGAGGACAGATTCAAAAGAAGTAATAGGCAATCCAGCTTTAAATCATCTGCTGATTCCTTTCCCTTGAATATATTTATCAGTGTTTTCTTTGGGCCATTCTACAAGGTAAGAACAAACCACAGAGAACGATTTCTTGTTATCCAGTAATTATCTTGCTAAATTGAATCTCATTTTGCACAAATTTCTTCCTTATATGTGAGTATTCTTTTACATTCACTTTAGCAAACAGAAAAAGTTTCCTGTCTTTTTAAGAGTCCTTTTTCTGCTTAAAAATCCACTAGTGAAGGACCACCAATGTGGTTAGGAGGCTGGAGCCCATGCCCTGTGAGGAGAGGCTGGGAGGAATGGGTTTCTTCAGCCTGGAGAAGAAATGGTAGCCGAGATCTACTTGTTACTTTCCAGAAAATAACAAGGGGCTATAGAAAAGACAAAGCCACTTCTCAAGGCAAAGTGGTGGGACTCAGAGCAAAGGCTACATGAGGAAAAAATTGTTCCCCACAAGAGGAGTTGAGCACTGTTGCCCAGAGAGGTGGTGGATCTCTGTCCTTGGAGAACCTCAAAACTTTGCTGAGTGAGGCCCTGAGCAAGCTGATCTAGCCAGGAAGCTAGCCCTGCTTTGAGCAGGGGGTTGGACCAGCTAACCTCCAGAGCTGGTTCAAACCTTGGTCTTTTTCTGGTTCTAGGGTTGCTCCCCGGCTGAATGCCTTCAGTGATGTACAGACAATCGCAGCCCTCTGAGACTCTTCTGCTCAGCACACCTTCAGACACCCTCTGGCTATTCAGACATCCAAGTATTGCATTTAGCAATTAGGGAAGCGCGTGCACATATTTAACGCAGGGTAAACCAGAGTGGAATGGTTTAACAACACAATCACTGGATCCCCTACTGACTATGTACAGGAGTTTAGTATTGCTAGTTGTGTTGGGTTTGTGTGTAGGAGGGGGACTGTTTTAGGTAGTGGGGGAAGGGGAAGTTTTGCTTCCCCCCCTCAGCCCAGGCTGGGCCAATGAGTAATAGAGAAACACCTCTGTGAACCCATATGTGCGAGGGGAAGGACTGTCCTGAAAATAAGAAAGGGGAGAGAACGTGGAGGAGAGGCCATTGACCTGAACAAAAAGACAACCATCAGCCTAAACAAGGAGAGAGCTTTGTTGCCAGAAGAAAGGAGGAGGAGGGGAAGGATAGAGAAGCTCAGACACCCAGTTCAACCCCATGGAGTAGGAGAAGGTCAGTGAGGTCCCCTGCAGCCCATGGAGGTTCAGCGGTAGAACAGATA
>NW_010336822.1:0-33707 GCF_000700745.2 Antrostomus carolinensis | reverse complement strand
ATCCCTAGGGCTGGGGCTGGGGGGGGGAGGCAGGGGCGGGAAGTAGGTGGTGCACTGGACTGGAGACCCATCTGCAGCCCATGGATGTCCCCATGCCAGGGCCTGGAGCTGAGCCCAAAGAGGTCCATGATTCCATGGGTAGCTCATGTTGGAACATCTTGTTCCTGGACTTTAATGCTGGGAATAGCAGCAATGGTGAACTGACTACAACCCCCATTCCCTGTCCCCTGTGCTGCTGAGCTGGGGAGGAAGGTAGAGACATTGTGAGCAAAGTTATTTGAGCCTGGGAAGAAGAGAGGGGTGGGGGAAGGTGTTGTAAGATGTAGTTGTTATGTCTCATTGCACTACTTAGATGAAATGGCAATGAATTAAATTGATTTTTCTTCCCCAAGTTGAGCCTGTTTTGCCCGTGACCATAACTGGTGAGTGAGCCATCCCTGTCCTTCATTCCTAATCGATGCCCCCTTTGTTGTGTCTCCCATCCCATCTCACCGGGTGAGGGGAGTGAGCGCAGGACTGCATGGTCTCACTGTAGTTAAACCACCACTGTAGTGCTTTTCATTTACTGTAATTCCAGTTACTGTCAAAATGCAGTAGGAATAACTTCCTTGCTAATTGAACTATGTCCTAAATCAGAGGATAAAAGAGGAGAGAATTGAAACTGTTGATGAAACTGTTAATGTTAGATTGCTATGGTAGAAACAAGCCTCCACCTTGGCTTTTTGCATCACCACGCCATGCCATTGCTTTGACAATGCTACAGAAGGTACGAGGCTGATGAATTGTGTCCTGTGTTTCAAAATGCTGCATTCCCAGCTGAAGGAAGCTGTCCTACATGAGTAATGTGACACATCTACAGATCTGAATTGTTCGTGTTTTCATTAAGTAAGTCATATGTTCAGCTGTAAATGTTACATTGTCTCTAGAGGCAAAGGATGACTATGAATTTCAGATAGAAAGGGCAGATCTGAGCAATTCCAGGACATTTTCATTTGCAAAAAACCTGAAATGAGAGCAGCATTATCTGGTTACTAGACAGCAGGTTCAGACAACTGAATCTTACTTTTCTGTGGGTGGGACTTCAATGTTTGGCTAGTATCAAAAGCAGTTCAGTTATTCTGGGTTTTCTTCCTAAAATAAGCAATTTAGTGGGGTTTTTTTAGCAAAACCTTTCCAAGCAACATTGATGTGCCTTGCACTGGGAAAAGGGTGAACTAAAGAAAAACCTAGAAAAAATGTGTCAAATAACAAAAGCAGTCACCACAACTGACAAGCAGGTAATTTGCTTCATATAGAGGATCAAATTATTCTGCGTTTCTCATCCAAATAGAACTTGAACCCACATCCAGTGTTCAGAAAAACTCACATAATACCTCACTCAAACCCCTCAAATAAGAATTAACTCTTCAACGTTTCCTTTGACAAATTGCAACAGGTCCAACCCAAACCTTCTAAGTAAGTGACGTGCTTTATTAAGAACTGATGTCATACAAAAGGATTTGCAGAGTTAAAATAATATGAAACCTCTGATCATGCTATTACAGAGATTGTGCTGCTCCCTCTGAGAAGAAATAGGAGGGATAATGTAACACTAATGGTGAAAAATATATTTTTCTGAGGAGTCTGGGCGCAGACCAGAACATTAGCACTTTGTACTCCAGTCTGTCTTGGTACAGCACTGCGATAAGAGGGTAATGCTGTCCACCTCTGTGAGCTACATTGAAAGGAGAGCCAAACTCAGCCCAATTCTTTCCTGAAGTTCATAGAAAAGCATGTTAAATCAGATTGGATCAGAATAGGTAAACATCATGAACAGAGTATTTTCCCTGATATATTCTCTGTAGCATGCCAACCGTCTACGAAAAGCTGACATAATTTTCCATCTCTAGATTAATTTCTGGGCTATGCTCTGAGGCGAAAGAGGCTGTGTTTCAAATCAGCTCTCTCCACTAAGCCAAGAGCACAGAATCCTGGAAACAGTAGAACAAGTTGGGCTGGAAGGGACTTGGGGATGTTGTGCAGCGCAGCCCCCTGCACCACGAAGGGCCAGCTTCAAGGCTGGAGCTAGTTGCTCAGGGTCCAGGTGGGTCTTGGGAATGTCCCAGGGCAGAGGGTCCACTACCTCTCTGGGCAACTGTTCCAGTGCTTACCCACTCCTGCAGGGAAGGCATTCAGCAAAACACAGCTAAACAAAAGTCAGCTGGCCCTTTACACAGCTGTACTGAAATACTGTATTTTCTTGAAATAGTCTATGTGTTTAACACACACACAAAAAAGGACAGTACATGGGAGAACAGAGATGTCTTGGTAGGAAATGGGTGATTACCAACAAATTACCATTGATTTACAGGGAGAATGTACAGACATTTAAATGAATAATAGCTTTTGTCAGGCTAACTGTTAAAACTGCCAAAGGAGGGGCCTTACTGTGCAAAAATGAATAGCAGATGCTGACCATAAAAAGAAGTTAAAAGTCTCAAACAGCTGGTAAGGACAACGCTTGAACGTATGGCTGGTAGCACCAAGCAAAGCTGTCAACTGTTGTTTCCAAGCAAGGTCTGGGGACAGGAGTCTAACAAATGCATCACGATTACTGGAAATCCACTGCATTTACCTCCAGACCCCTAACTGAGCTTGAAGGTCACAGATAGAAAGATTGGCTCTAGCTCTAGATCTGCTTGCCCCCCTTATGTGTGGAAGATGTGTGCTAGCAGCAATGACTCGCTCTCACGTATGACACGTGTAAGAGACGGCCCAGAAACAACCTGTCAAAAGAAGGCAAACTATATGCAGTCTGTGATAACAGCTCTACAAGCTCTCATTATATAAATGTTCTTCAGAGAGGCATGACCTTAAAACAACAAACTGTTCAGAAGCACCCTCTCCCTGCACCCTTGAAGGATGTAGGATGGGTCTGCAGGAGCCCTGGATGCTGAAGAAGCATTGCAGAGTGGAGCCATGTGTGTGAGCGATGCTTCCTCAGGGGTGAGCGAGCAGAACCATTGCAAACACCAAATAAAAGCTGCTTCTTCTGACAGGTGCCCCTGCAGCGCTTTCCTGGCGTAGGGGAAAAGCTTGTTTGGCCTGACTATGAATGTGCTCTTGAATGCTGTGCCTGCTTCTTCTCATGTGGATGCGTCCCTTCGCAAAGTGCGCTGTGCTTCCTTCCTAGCAGGGAAGTGAAATGAGCTGTGAGTCCCTGGGGAGAGTGCAACGGAGAGAAAGCTTCAGGGAGAAGTGATGAGCTGGATAGGAAGCGGGAAGGCAAAGGACAAGTGCTAGGAGAAACTTGGGCAGCTGGGGAAGATTGCTGGGAGAAACAGGAATCCTGTGACATTCGGGATAATAAGCAAATGAAGAAATTGCAGCTGGCTGGGAGTGAGAGGAATGTCAGAAGGATTTTGAAGATCAAATATCCAATGTTAAAAGGAAAAGATGCACCTGGGGCATTGTGTGTGTGCATAGCACCAAAACAGTGGCTTTCCAGGAGTGAGCAGCACATTCAAGCACTGATGCACTTACTGGTTCCAGCTCCCGAGGGAAATGTGTCCACACAAGAGCTGATAACTGGAGTGCTTAAAGGGAGCAATGAAAGGCATGGCCAGGCAGCTACGTGATTTCTTAATTGCAACTGCCTCCCCAGACAATGTTGAAAACAGGCCAGTTCTGTGCTTGGGAGTAATGGTGGAGTCTTATAAGGAAGTACTGGAACAAACTGGTGAACAAAATAGTAGATACCGAACCCAAATGGCACAAAAAAGAGTATCCTGTTCCAATAGGCTCAGGTGGTGTGTGTTCAAGAGCCTGGAAAGGACATAAGCCTGACACTGAAGAGCTGCAAATGAAATCATATTAGACTATATAACATATCATAAATATGAATGCATACTCTATAATCAATGTTTATTAAATAGATCTACTAAAATTAATTTTATCAATTAAAATTTATGTTAAGTGCTTATGGTTCATTTATACTTTATTATTTTAAAATTTGACTTAGTATTTATAAACTATATGTATTATATATTATAAATTATATAAGATACACTATATACTCTGTATGGATATTGCTATATATTTATATAACTCACAGCATATAATATATGCATATGTTAATATAATTATCTATTCATCAATTATATACTATTAAATTACATAACATAATATCACATATTATTTAACATTATTATGTTTTATATATTATATAATGAAAACCATTTTCCTAGACACATTTACATACATTGCATTATACATTCTATCTATATAAATACGTATTACACAATGTATAAAATAATATATTACATATTAAAAAACTAATTTCTTATTGAAAACTGATTTTGTGCTAGAGGGATAAAGATACGCAAAATGCTGAGTCCCTGTTTTGTTCTGGGGGTTTTTTTAGGTCAAAAAAGAAGGCTTTCTGGGTGATCTAGAAAATCAAGAGCCAGTAAAGTTTGTGTCTGTAGTTCGCAAATAGGTTTAATTGGTATTTTTAAATAGAAAAAAAATAATTTAAAAAAGAACAGATAAAGGATAATAGTGTAATTAATCATTCAAAAACCTTTGAAGAAGCACTTTCTTAGCAGCTACAAAAATGCAGAATCTTCTTGTGGCTACAAATCTGGCCATGATACAAAAAGAGAGTAGGATGGAGAAATCAATTTTCAGGATGGCAAAAGATTAGAAATGTGAAAATGTTTAAAAACATTAAGCTTAAACAGTTGATCTGCATTGCGTATTAAATACTTGGAAATTTGGAAAGAGGATGTGAACAGTGAATTAGCAAAATCTGCGGAGGTCACATGGCTACTTGTTTTAGTTAAAATCTGAGAATGTTACAAGGGAAGTCGAATGAAGAAGAACCTAAAGAAAGACAAGTAAATGGAGGATACCATGACAAACGTCCCTCTGTAGTGAGTACAAAGGAAAGAGCACTGGAGGGAGAAGATAAAACTCTTCAGACACGTTTTTGAATTGCAGATGTAGAACGCCAACATGGTGGTGAGGTCTGGGTGTCCGTCGCTGTACACGACACAGGGGAGACCTCTGCTTGATGGGTGATTCCAGGCAGATAAAACACAGAGATGTCACGTTGAGACACAAACTGAGAAAATGTAACAATTCTGTTATCTCTTTTTGAACTGGTTTTATTTGCTTCTCCCAAAGGCAGGCTCCCCTCAGAGTTGCTCATGAAAGAAGTCAAGAGCCAGCAGCCACAATACTAGTTGGGCAGGAGGAAAAGGTGACTCTCCCAGAGATAAGGACTGGAACAGGCCTCTTAACAGAGAGATGATGGGATGTCCACCTTGTGAGATATCTGGGACTCAGGTGGACAATGCCCTAAGCAACTTGATCTAACCTCGAAGTTGGCCTGTTTTGGAGCAAGGGGTTGAACAAGATCATCTCCATTCCAGCCTGAATGATTCTGATCCCCAAGACAGGAGTCTGACACTCCTCTCAGGATACAGAATTAGATGACTGTCTCATCCAGCTGGACAATTCATTTGCACTGATCTCAAAATTTCTATATTACACCAAAAATATAAACCAGATGCCTGTTTCAAATCTTGCCTAGTACAAGATAAACCAGTTGCTTTTATTGCACGTCATGAACACAGAATGGAATTTGCAAGTAATATTGAAAGATTATGAGATATAATACATAAATATCATCAGGCATTCTTTAGGAAAAGCCTGTATGTTTATACAGCATGTTGGGAGTTTGAAAATGCCTCGGCAATAAAGTTACTGACTAACCAAAGCTGCCCCACACATAACAATACAAACACTAAGATTCCTTTTTGATCAGTTTTGAGCATGTTGAAGTTTACAGTGGGATCAGGTGCAGTAATAGACAAAATCAGAGCTCACTGCAAACTGTAAAGATTTGGTGGATGAAAAGTTGGCCATGAGCCAGCAATGTGCACTCACAGCCCAGAAGGCCAACAATAGCCTGGGCTGCACCAAAAGCAGCATGGCCAGCAGGTCGAGGGAGCTCTGGTGAGACCCAGAGCTTGGAGTACTGCATCCATCTCTGGAGTCCTCAGTACAAGAAAGACATGGACCTACTGGAGCGGGTCCAGAGGAGGGCCACGAAAATTATCAGAGGGCTGGAGCACCTCTCCTATGAGGACAGGCTGAGAGAGTTGGGGTTGTTCAGCCTGGAGAAGAGAGGGCTCTGGGAAGACCTTATTGCAGCCTTTCAGTTCTTAAAGGGGGCCTATAGGAAAGATGGGGACAGACTTTTTAGCAGGGCCTGCAGCAATAGGACAAGGGGAAATGATTTTGAACTAAGAGAGGGTAGATTCAGACTAGACATAAGGAATAATTTTTCTACAATAAGAGTGGAAACACTGGAACAGGTTGCCCAGAGAGGTGGTAGAAGCCCCATCCCTGGCAACATCCAAGGTCAGGCTGGGCATGCTGTGGCATTCCAAGCATTCTGGAGAAGCTATCATATCCTCAGAATGATACATAGGTCCCATCAAAGTCCACAATTAACTCTTACTGATTTCCACAAGGCCACTTTTCATGCTCTGAAATAGCTGGGTCTCTTTACACTAAGTAAAAGGTTATTTTTATTTGAGGAAAATGCACGCTTCTGAGTAGTGATAAAATGGATTATTTTTTTAATTACTTTTTTCTCTGAAAATGGACAACAAGGTGAAAGTTTCTTTTAAGTTCAGGTTCAATCCAAAGTGCTAACATTGCTCAGGAAGGAAGAGACTGATGTATGAAGGGAGGGCGAGGTATTTCCTATGAACTGAGATTTAATTGTGTGAGTCCTGACTTTTTGCTTTACTGATAGAAAGTGGCCAACAGTGAGAATAGGGGAGGAGTGACATGAAAGCAGTTCTTTGTCTCAGCTGAGTTCATTTTCTTGTCAGCTGATCTGAATTTGCTCCCTTTGGCTAGATTGGTAACACCTTGGCTGGTTGCTTAGTGTTAACTTCGCTACCCTCTGCCCTTACCCTCCCCTATTCTCCTTTCTCTATTTCTACGCCATCTCAAGGAATTTGGTAGGTTTATCCATTAGGCAGGAGCAGATGATTCAGTTGGAGAAGTCAATGAAAAAGCTGGGAAGAAAAAAAAAAAAAATCCATCTTTTCAATATGTAGCCCATAGACAAAGAGATCTCTCTGGTCAAGGAGCTGTGAAATTAAAAGCAGTCTCCCTTTTTTTTATTTCCTCCTGAAGTCAAGAAGGTAAGACTTTGTATTTTCTTCCATCAAAAATACCTAAATGCTTCTCTTCCAGACTGAAAAAGTTTAATTTAATTGAAATATTGCCTACAAAGGATTATATTTTGACTAGTTGCTTGAATCAAAGAGGATAATCTCTTGTGTTACTGATGCTGACTGAACTTTGCCAGTGTTGTCATCCACTGGGCAATGGTACTCCTGGTTTGTCTGACTCTATAAGGGAACCAGGTCTGAGGCAGCTGGAAGTGGTGGTGTTTTGTTTAAAAAGACTGTTTGCCCTCAATGCAAACCTAGCCTCCATAAGAAATTAAGAACATTCCTAAGGAGCCCTTGAAGACATTTTTCAGTTGGAACCAGGGAGGTCCTATCCTTTTACTACTTTTTTCTTATCTCAAGAAAAATCTGGCTAAACATTTAAAAAACCTTTGGTGCTTTGCCCAGTTCAATTGAAGCTGGGTATACCAGGTGTTTAACTTCATGAGTTAATGAGTATACTTAAGCTTTCATAATTTGTTTTACAGCATCAGTATGAGAGGACAAAGGGTTGTAGGCATTGGGAACTAAAATGCTGCTTCAATTTCTCTATTATATTAGGCCTATTTTTACATGTCATGTGACAAAAATCTCAAATCACTTGAAAAAGCGTCCTGAAGAGAGAATTTCTTTCTTGAAATTAATATCAATAACAGAGATGGCATGACCATGCTACAAACCAGGGCTGTCTACACTTGGATTCATATGTTAGCTCTAACAGGAGATAGGTCATACAGCAGATCATAACTTTAAACCACACAAAGGAGGAAACAGTGGTTACCTGTGCTCATTAAGCTAAGCACACACTTCCATTTACTTGTTAAACTGGCAGCTTCCCACTTTGTTTCCAGTTGATACATGGAAACTTACCTAAAAACATCTCAAATCGGGTATAGCTCTGCAAAACAGGCATGAGTCATGCAAGTTCCAGCTGCCTGCTAGCTGAGGACCATGAGAACACAACAAACATTTGTGAGGAATTTCTCTCCTCCTAGCATTTGCACCTTTTCATTTAAAAGGAGTCCACACTGGCCCATGATGGTGTCAGTGACAAGGGCCCTCGGGTATGATCCACACATACTCTCTTTAAAAAACACTTGGTAAGGTAGAAACATATATTTAACTGAATGGCTGCTCCTCGCACATGAAGTCATGTAGGAGAAAGAGGTATAAATAATTTTCTGTTAGTCTTTCAAATTTCTAGGCACTCCCTGACTTCTCATCTTTCCCAGTTTGGCTTTCTTTACCAACTGGAATTTATGTTCTTCTCTGTCAAAAGAAGATTTCAAGAGAAATCAACAGGATAAACTGAAGCTTCTCCTTCAGAAGGCTGCAATAACTTCTGCTTCTTTTGCTCCAAAAGAACTTGTAAGTTCTTCCAGGAACATGGCTACCTACAATAATTTATGGTCACCACGTGTACTGATTCCTTTACCACCTTCACCATGGTGGATCCTCATCACTCATATCCTGGTTTGCCTAGTTACATTTATGCTTTTTCCATAAAGAATTTACCATAGGTATTATGAGCAGTGTCCATCTGTCTTTTCTGAGAACTGGTGCACGAATTGTAGAGTAGATAGGTGCAACTAGCAAGCACACCATGTCATCTGTCAATGAAATTCATGTCAAGAAATACTTTCTCTCTTTGGGTCACTTCCAATGGGCAGGAACCTTTGAATTAATTACTGCCAGTACAGAAAAGAGCAGAAATGGCCTTGAGATGAAGTGGTCATTTATACCCCAAGTACTGCAGAAGATGTACACGTAGTTATGTTCCAGGTTTGAGAGCCTTATGGGTGATATGGTGGCAAGAATACCAGAACAGTCTCTCAGAGTTTTGGTCTTGGTTTGGGTCCAAGTTTCCCCTGTTTATACATAGTGTGTGTGTGTGTGTGTGTGTATAGATAGGTGTGTGTATATATATATATATATATATACACACACACATACAAAAAATTAAAAATGTATCAAGAATAAGTGAGTGCCTGTAGAGTAACTGTCCAGAAGGTCAGGCCAAGAGTCAGGTTTTTTTTCTGTTTGGTGCTGGAGGAGAGGTGACGGGCAACTCAACATAGATACACCTTGTTTGCAAGAGCCCCTGTAAAGTCTGGGCACCGCTTGTGCTCACTGGAAGCAGCAAAAGTGCTCTTGCAATGTTCAACATTCCAACCCACTGCACTTCCACTGTTACTCCATTTTGCGCCGGGCAGAGGATGAAGGAGCTGAATCGCACCACTATTCACTGCTGCAATGTTAACAGCTGTGCTCTAGGGCCAGTCACTTTGCATACATCAGTCCTTTGTTCTGTCCCTTTGTTTTTCCAAGTGCTCTGACTGCACTTGTGAGGGAGGGGTACTTGACAACACAACTTTATCTCAGAAATGGGGTCAAAATAAGTGCAATTAGAGAAGTCTTTCCCATCCAGGAACAGTGACGCAAAGCATTCCAGGGAGCAGGGGAGGTAAGACAAATCCAGGTCCTTACACTGTCTTCAACTCGACAAGACCGACAAGGGAAATATGTGTATTGACCAGACTGGGATCTGTTGTGCAGAATGGGGATATCAAAAGTAAGCAGATATACTGTACTGTGATACATTCCAGGTGAAAGTCCATGCCAGAAATGCCACCAAAATCCTTTTTGCCTCAGACTTAAATTTGCAGAACGTTTAGAGGATGCAGGTAAAACCAGGGCAAAATTGAGAACAGGGGCATTGGCCCTAGGGATTCAAGAAGAGCTCACCTTAGCAATCATGAAACCCTTGCAATGCAAGACAACTTCAAGTACAGTAACTTGCTTTCCAGAATTTAGAGAATTTTCCTGCAGAAGATCCCATCTGTAAGCTCCAGGCTTGCTTTATATAGTTTCCTTCCTATTCTCTCTACTGAGGGAAGTATTTTTCAATCTTGCATTGCAGGGAAACAGACAAGGTGAAAACCTGTTAAGCTTAAACTTCTTCAGAAAAAATAGAACTAAAAGTTCTCTCAAAACATCTATTTACATGGAAAATATTTGTAACAGTGGACTGGTAGCTGGTGTATGTATGCAAAAAATTTAGTGTGGATATACTGATTAGTGACACCTTCAATAGGTGTTTGCACAACTTTATACATCTACATCTATGCAGTTAACTTAGAGCATAGGGTGCTTGGAAGGGGGTACTTTACACTAAGTATGGAGTCATGATCAGCTGGCCCTTCCTGGAGGTTAGCAGCTTTATGAATCAGGTAGAGCTTCACAGGCATATTTTTGGCCAGGAAATGTGTTTCCTCAATACCTTTGAATAGCAAAATATAAATAATAGAATAGAATCACAGAAACATTTAGTTTGGAAGGTACCTATGGAGATCTCTAGTCCAAAACCCTGCTTCAAGCAGAGCTAACTTCAAAGCTGGATCAGGTTATTCGGGATATTATCAAGTTGAGTCCCAAAAATCTCCTACGATGAAGATTCCGTTATTTCTGGGCAACTTACTCTAGTGCTCGCCCGCTTACGTGGTGAAGATATTCTCTCCATCCATTTGGGACCTTGCTTGCTGCAACGTGTGTTTGCTGCCTCTTGCTCTCTGGCTCTTCATCTTGCAGAAGAGTATGGTTCCATCTTCTTTGTAATCCCTTTCTAAGTAGTGGAAAATGGCAACCAGCCTCCTCTCAGCCTTCTCTTTCTGGGCTGAGAAGAACCTGCCCTCGCAGCCTCTTCCCACACATCACAGGCTCCAGACCCCAAACCGTGCCCCTCCACTGGATTCCCTCCAACTTTTCAAAAAGCGCCATGTTCTGGGGGGGGAGCCAAAACTGGACACAGTACTCCAGATGTCAACTTAGAATTGTCGAATAGAGGAAAAGAATAGCATTCCTTGACCAGTTTTGCCATTGCAGCCCAGTATGTGGCTAGTCTTCATTAAGACAAGGGCACACTGTTGATTCCTTGTAAATCTGCTGCCCATCTGGGCCTCCAAGTCCTTCCCTGCAGAGCTGCAAGCTAGCCAGATGGCCCCCGGCCGGCAGTGACGAATTGGGTGGCTGCAAAGTACAGGGTTTAGCACCTGTCATTGCCAAACTTCATGAAGTTCCTCTTGGCCCACTCCTTCAGCTTGTCCACTTCCCTCAGAATGTGAGACCTGCCTTCTAGGATATCAAGCACTCCTCCCAGTTTGGTGGAATTATCATAAATTCTATTAATACATTATAAAATTATATTTATGTAATAAGTAAATAATAAGAACAATCTCATCGAGCATAAGGCATTACTTGTGTTTGTATTGTAATCATACATTCTCAGAACTAAATGATGCTGGCATAAATGGAGAAATGGTTTAAATTTCTCTTAAGGATGCTCTGCTTTCATTCCCCAAATGCATGCTAATCCACGTCAGCATGGATTTTGTACTGAATTTGAAGTCTTGGTTTTGTTGGGGAACTTCAAAAGGGAAATCTTTGGATTTTGTTAATGCAAATGGCAAATGAAAAACTCCTCTAAATCACAGAGACAATTAGGTTTGGTTCAGTTATCTTTCACCGATTTTGCCAAGAGGACCTGCAACATACTTCAAATATTTCTATTAGTAAACCACAAATAATTTAAAACGCATGAGGTCAGTGAATAAGAAAACACAAGAGTATTTGACAGCAAAATGACTGCTAAGTGGTGGTGGCAAACACTAAGTATAAAATGCAAAGTTTTCAAAGTGTGGGGAGTTATCTTTGAATTCCCATTTGGTGAAACACCACTGCAATGAATATTTATTGCCACCTTATTTAGCAGCATGAACAAAAGGAACTGTTATAAATAAACAACACTATGACAGTTTCACTGCTGTTAGCTTGATGTTCTCATCTGAAGTCAATCAAACCTAAAAGACAAATCAATCGGGGAAAAGACTAAGTCAATTACTCTAAATTACACAGTTTCTATTTTTGTGGTAACTCTCGTCATCACTGATTTGTCCAAGACTTGTGTGAGGAAGCTGTTGGTGAAATTTGACAGGTGTCAGCATGGCATTTGCATGCTTCTAGATTGAAATGCAGGCTTTACATGTAAATGTACATGACTTATTCGAGGCTTCCTTAGGATATCAGCAAAAGTTTGAAGTGACATAAAGGGAGGCTAAAATTTACAAAGCAGATCAATGTGCATGTAAGAGGATGCAATTAAGTAGTCAGTAGTACAGGAGGGGGAACAGAGAGGCAAGCTCTGTCTTTACAACTTCTTGCAATGTCCCACTGGCTGCCCTACCTCACCTCTACCCTTGGATGTACAAATGAAACAGCCTGTCCAGTGCAGCTGTGCTGATTAATACCAGGTGACTCACTTTCAACCTATGTGTCCCCAGACCTAGTTTGACAGACGCTTTGAAGTATTCTCAGTGAGCAAAGCAAAACTTAACTTACATCAAAAGCTCCAGTGGACATTTAGTGACCCATCTGCTCTGCAAATCTGAACTCGGGTCTGAGATGTACTGAACCCTTTGACTCAATCCAAGTAATATGCATGTTTGTGAAGTATTTGCAAGATCAGTGTATGAATAGAAGACACGATGCACATGACCTAGGTAAGCTCAGAGGCTTGTTGCCCCCAGCTTCCCACAGATGGCACTTTGCAGGGCAGTGTATGCTCTTAGTGCACATGCACAGCCCTCTCGGTCTCTCGTTGTGGTGGTTTAACCCACAGGTAGACCATGTGGTCCTTCTGTCACTCTCCCCCACCTGGTGAGATGGGATGGGAGTCACAACAAAGGGGCATGGATTAGGAACGAAGGACAGGGATGGCTCACTCACCAGTTATGGTCCGGACAAAACAGGCTCAACTTGGGGAAGAAAAATCAATTTAATTGGTTGCCATTCATCTTAGTAGCGCAGTGAGATGTAACAACCACATCTTAAGACACCTTCCCCCACCCCTCCCTTCTTCCCGGGCCCCAATCACTTTGCTCCCAATTTCTCTACCTTCTCCCCCTGAGCAGCACATGGGACAGGGAATAGGGGTTGCTGTTCTTCCCACGGGCTTCCCATGAGTCACGGACCTCTTAGGTCACAGCTCCCAGCTCTGGCACAGGGACATCCATGGGCTGCAGATGGTCTTCAGTCCAGCGCCCATCCTCACCCCCCGGCTCTGGGGTCCACCCCCGCTCTGGCATTGAACGTCTCTGGGGTCTCAGTCACACTTGCCCTCAGGCTCGGCTTTTCTGCTCCAGCATGGAGTCCTCCATGGTCTATATGTGGGTCTCTGCTCCACCATTGAACCTCCATGGGATGCAGGGGACCTCACTGACCTTCTCCTACTCCATGGGGTTGAACTGGGTGTCTGAGCTTCTCTATCCTTTCCCTCCTCCTCCTTTCTCCCGGCAACGAAGCTCTCTCCTTGTTTAGGCTGATGGTCGTCTTTTGTTCAAGTCAATGGCCTCTCCTCCAGGTCCTCTCCCCTTTCTTCTTTTCACGACAGTCCTTCCCCTCACAAACCTGGATTTGCAGAGGCGTTTCTCTAGTGCTAACTGGCTCAGCCTGGGCAGGGGGTGGGGGTGTACGCCTTGAAGCCAGGGCAGCTTTTGCAAAGCTTGTCACAAGGTGCCCCTCCCTCCCCAACCCAACACACTCGTTCACTTTGATCAGGGTTGCATCCTCCCCCCAGGAATGCACTGGGAAGGCTGGAGAAGATACATATCCAGGAGTTTTTCTTCAGCATCTTTACGGACTGTCATCTTCTGAAATGTGACGTCTGTAGCAGACTATTTAATTTAGGCCAGTACTTATCAGGGAGGGGATACGTAACTGGAAAATTACATTGTACCAGCAGGTTGACCTGCTTAA
Organism: Antrostomus carolinensis; assembly: GCF_000700745.2. Taxonomy (NCBI): domain Eukaryota; kingdom Metazoa; phylum Chordata; class Aves; order Caprimulgiformes; family Caprimulgidae; genus Antrostomus; species Antrostomus carolinensis. The sequence continues at coordinate 19,662 of NW_010336822.1, read as the reverse complement.
TTCTGTTTGTATAGTTCATAGTACAGTTTGAGAGGAACCTTCTTCACCAGAAGTTGCCTACAGCATGGAAGAGACAAACCTTTGACATTGACTGTGCAAATACTTCCCCGTGTAATTTCAGCTAAGCTTTCAGACACCTAAGCATGCATCACATCTGCCCACGTAACACTAAAAAGTAAATCCTCAGCACATCAGACAAGCTCCACACCCAGGCATTCAGCTGTAAAACAGTTACCCCCTAAAAGCTTCATCAACAAGAAGTGTGTTCGTTATTGACCGCTTCACTGGAGTCATGTAAATAACCACGTTGGCCATGACACTAGTGTAAAAGACACTGTGGCTCCATGTCTGTGCCTGAAAAATCTTGAAAAAAGGAGGAAAATGTGCTGAAGAAAACCCTGAGATTTAAATCCCAAATGCCAGTTAGTTCTACAGTATTTTCTCTGTACAGTCAGCCTATCAAGAACAGATTTCTCTCTATTGCAAGTTCCCGGAGAATGGAAAGTCCATACACATCAGAGCTCTGGCCATCCCAGCAATCACTGCTTGGCGGCTGTGATTCCGAACGTCTTTCTAAATGAGTTTTCTAAAAGTATACATCCATCACACAGTCACATCACATGTATTTGTTATACTAGAAACGCTTTGTCCCAACCCTGCTATTTATGCAAGAAGCTCCATTTTGGGATCTTATGTACTGCTTTGGGCAGGGAGATGAAGTCAGTCTTTTTTTATCTAACACAGTGTCATAGCACCAAATAAACAGACCATACCTATTGTCTTTTTTTGGACTCGGGACTGAAGTTTAGGCTGGAATGAAGGAAACGCGCTGCCTGGAGATAACAAGGCAAGTTCAGGAGGTCTTGGAGTTTTTGATTGTTGAACTCTTAGGACCAACTTCCAATCACATGGAAATACATCCCCATATAAATCACCAGCTCTCTTCTTTGTGGAGATCTTTCAGTGTTTAGGTACTGAGAAACAGCTTGCTTCCTCTATCATAAGCTTTCTTCGTTCAATGCCTGGTACTCCGTCAAGTAGCTTTTTCAGATTCAAAGAAGGTCCTCCAAAAGGACGTTTTATAAAAAAGCCAGGCAGTAACTTCCTAATACAACTTCACAGCTCTCTGGATGCTCGTTTCAAATTAATCATCTGTTCTGGGAACAGTAGATGGAAAATAATATTCCTGATAAAATGGGTCTAATGAGAGCTGGAGAACCTGTGCTGACTCCTAATTTTACAAGTCCTAAGGAGATTTTTGACTGGATAAAGGGGGAATATTGATGTTTACTGTCTGCAAAATAAATCCTCCCACTTCTTTGATACTGAGGAACTTTGACAAAGCAGGCAAGTGGTCAATCTATTTTGATTTTGGCCTCCTTGAGTTTAGGATCTGGGGATGATGCTTGGCTTAATTTCTCAGTCACAGAAGTGAGGTGACAGCCTCATTTGAGTTCTACACCACAGCTCCAAACCTTAATGTCCTTCTCAGTCACCAGGAGGACAGAACAAGGAGGAAGCGGGTATCACTTTCTAGGATACAAACAAAAAGGACTGATAGGATCTTTTTCACTGAAGCTCCTTCAACAGAAAGGCACCTGGAGCAGCTCTGCAATCAGCTCCTGCAGTAGGTCCTACCTGAACTGCTGTCCTTTAGCCCTCCTCGTTGCTTTTTCTGCAGCTTGTGCTGCGCTGTTCTCCTTCAATGTCTCGTTTTATACCCTTCCATCATTGGGCTTTCTTTAACCTGTGTTTTAGCTGCCCAGTTATATCCTCCCCAGCCCATGCTTCCCTCTCTCTCTCAGGTCTTGCTCTCTGCCTTCCTCTCACACACATTTCCTTTCCCAATTTTCTCATTCACTTTTTTAGGCTTGTCTGTTGCAGCGAAAGTAGAACCTGTCTTGCATACAGCTAGACAAAAACCATGAACTAATTTTCCCTAAAATAGATCAACCCTCTTTCTAAATCTCTTAATTAGCTGCATTCCCAGCCACCTCCCTTCCTCCCTGGTCAGAAGCACAATGCTTCTGCACTCCCTGCTGTCCCCTTTTTCCCTGCATCTGCCCCAGCACAGGCTGCTCCTGCTATAAACCATCCCTTCAACAGGAGCAGTTTTATTTTTGGTCCGTCAGGAACTTCATCCTGCCCTAGTTCATGCAGTGAACTTTTCATGCTTTCTTCCTTGCACGATTTGTTGCTGCAGCTTATCACACACACTCTGCTCCCCTTCTGCTACAGCTTCAAAGCACTCCAGATTTTTTGATTTGCCTCTCCTACTGCTCCAAGACTCTGAGTGATACAGAGAACCTCCCACAGCCAGAAAGCAACTGTGATTTTTAGCAATGATGTTTGCTATAACTATTTAAAGCACACTTAAGAAGACACGTAATAAGTAGGTTTGAGGGAAGTGGTAGCAATCCACCCACTATGTTCCTTTTAGCTAACCCTTCAATTAAATATTAAAGATATAGTTCTCAGGAAGATTTAAAATAACCCACTGACAGAAAAAAAGAGGTAAGTTAAAAAAAAAACAGCAGAGAAAGAAATAATCCCCCCAAAAGACTTACCACCTTCACACTGCTTTTAACATAATTTTACTGTGCTGGTGAGGGAAGAGCTTTTCTGAGGGGAAGTAACAAACCTTACGCCTTCCAGTGCAAGATCCCTCTGTATGTTCTCAGGGAGTCCTACTAGGGATTGCAAACTATTTGATGCCTAACTAAACATACTAGTTTCGTAAAAGGATAGCAAGAAAATGTTTACAAAGCTGAGTAAATAAATGACTTAAGATGTTATTCCTCAATCAAAAGCCACATTCTGCTGCTGGATGCACAGAATTGGTACATAGTTTAAGGGGAAAAGTATATACACATTGATTACAGCATCACCTCCAAGCGTAAAGCAGGGTGAGATAAATCACAGCAAGGTACGTGCATATTTGTGGTATGAAGCATTTCCCTTTATAGCTGAGATAAGGCACACCAGGTGGGTACCACAAATGGTCAGAGGAGAAAGAGAAGAGGCAGCTGGTGGAGATGAGAAGTGTAAGAAGCCAGCCATGCCCACAAAACTGAATGGCTCTGACCTGCATAACCAATTTGGTGAAGGCTTTGATTATTTTTCTCCCTATCCAGCTGACAAACAGCTACACTGGCAAAGCATCTATAGATAAACTGAGCAGCGTTTTTGCATAAATATCTGCTGTGCTGCTTCTTTGCCTGCGTTCAAACTCTTTTCTCCTTCATTACTCTTTTGTCCTTCTCTACTGTGTGTAGTTTTAAATCAAACTCCAAACCCCAAAAGTCTCTGTACAGTGTCCACTGTTGCAGTAATGCAAACAGAAACTGTTCAACCATTTCGATTTAGTCTTGTGTTAGCCACAGAATGGAAAGTGTTTCCAAACACATACCTTTTTCTCCCCCTCCAAATTAGTCTTTCAATCGATACTGTCCTGTTTTCAATCAAAGTATCACCACAACAGATATATCTATAAGGTGACTAGAATTTCACAGTAGAAAACCTATTACTTTGAATATAAAAGTTGTCCAAAATGATTGAATTCCTCAGGCAAAAGAAATGATACTGGTGATTTTATTCAGCATGTGTCCAATACGATTTTCCATTCGGAATCCACATTTTTTAATGCTTTTCTTATACCATTCTAAACATTACCTTCAGCTTTTATGGAGTCCCTTAGAAAGTTGGTTTGTTGGTTTTTTTTTTTCAATTTGTTTACCAGAAAACTTAAATCTTAATGATTAAATAATAGGACATTTATATACATCAGTGGGTTTTCTCAGATACTGGGCTCTAAGTACATACAATGTCTATTGAGTCAAAATAAAAAAGAAAATTCCAGTCATGCAAATCATCTGACAAACCATGTTCCATTTGCCTTCAAAATGTTTGCTCTGTTACTGGCATATTATTTTAAAATTAAGCAGGTAATTTTTAAAGTTTGCTTTGTCCATTTCTATTCATTTGTTTTGCCATTTTGAAGAACTGACGGGCCACATGCTACCGCAGAAGGTACCGGCAGGGTGATAATGGCTCTGCTACCACCAACCACTCCAAGCCCTGGCATGGATGTGTTTAAAAAAGCCACCTAACCTTCAGCTAACTGCACTGGTTTATTTCTGAACAGCACGTCACAATATCAGCATAGATAGCACATTGTAACCGGTTGGGTGATTCCACTCAGTAATTTTTCAACAATAGGACCTTTCAGCATTTTAATTCTGGTTTCATTTATGAATTAAAGGTCATATACAGAGCACAAATGAGGTCTAAATTTAGTCACAGCAGACCACAGTTCCACATAAAGACATATCTTCAAGTTATGTTGACCTGCTAGGAGACAAAGATAAACAGCACAGCAAACATGTACCTGCAATGCACTGCTTCCCTATTAAATATTAACTGTTCATTTACATTTAGATGAACTGAGCAGTAATGGATAGACCTTCCAGTACTGCTGTCTGGTGCTGCTGTCATGGAAAGAAGCTGAAGACAATGTGGGCTGTATGGGAGCAAATGACGCAATCTTAGCATCCGCTCGAGTGACTTCAACGATGACCGTTCTCCAGTCTTGAAATACAATCCTACGTAGCATTTTTTTTTCTCTCCCTCTGTAAACACATCTGTTCATAAATAACTTAGATGTCTCCTTGACATTCATGGTATGTAACTGAAGCTGAAGTAGAAAAGGATGGGTGGTGTACAGCACTGAGGAGATGTCACAGTACTTTTGTTCAGCATTTTTGTCAAGTGCGGGTTGCTAACATCAGCCGTCAGAGACGGGTGGGGTCACCCACCCATATTTTTCATGGGTCTTCACCAAACTCTTAAATGTTGCTTCAGCTTCCTTTCGACTGAATGACTTTTTTGATTTGCCAGCTTTTCTGCAGATACGGCCCTGCACCAAACGAAAAAGAAAACTTTCATTAAACACGTGAACAAGCAGCTGGAAACCACAGCTTAACTCTTCAACACGTCAGGCCAAGAGACATTCACTTACGGGTACCAGAGAGCAGAGTTCCCAAACTGGAGCAGATGAATACATGATTAAAAATGATTAAAAATTATATGCAGTAAAGGGGGAGGGAAAAAAAAAAAAAAAAAGACAACATCTGCTGGGCTATTTCTTCCCCGTGAGCCCTGTGCTGGCCCGCTGCCCTGCACGCAGCAACCAGCGGCTGCTGCTGTGGCCGTGCCACCCGGCTCGCCTCCTGGCTGCTGCGCGGGGACCCCGCAGACAAACGGAGAGACCTCCACCGGGAGGCATTTGGCGTGCAGACCCTCACCCCCACCCCCACCCTGTACGGTCAGGGGTGCAGCCCTCAGCAGACAGGGATGGCGAGGAGCACACCAGTACATCACAGAAACCGCACCTCGGGTTGGCAACGCTTCCCATCGGCTCCTGGGGACAGGGGGTTTTGCCAGTGTCCCCCACAGCCCTTTCCAGCCGCAGGAGAGGAAGGGGCTCCCCAAGCTCCCCCTGGTCCCCTGCAGGTGGTGCCCAGCTACCAGCTCAGGGATGGAGATATGGGAAGAGGTTTCAAACCAACTTTGATGCCACGCTTCTAACACAGTCCAAGGTACGAGTATCATGGAGTCGACGACCCTAGAGAACCACCGTAAAAGTGGAGCATTTCTGCGTGCTGCCTCTCAGGGCTGCCCATATCTCACCCTCCACATCCCACTGCAACGCAGAGCGTCACTAAAAATTACATCCATCCCACAAAACACACTCCATTCTTCTCTAATCTGGCTCGTGAGAAATGAATAGCTCTGGCATTCCTTAAAGGCAGGAGCACTAAAAACCAACTTGTTTCCAACCTATATAAAAAATTCTAATTTGTTTATTACGCCTTTGGGACAAGTTTGATAATAAATTAAAATATACACATTTAAACATACTTCATCTTTATTACTCTGCAATTAAATATTACCTCTAAATGCATGGCAGTATATAATTTCAAATCCTTGTTTGGCAACAGAGACCTTTACCGAGTTATTAATAGCTTACCTTATTTTTCACATTGGTCCATGTCAATTACCAACTAGCAGAGACATAGGAAAGAAATATAGCTGCAGATTTATTCCACTCTACAGCAATAACACCCTGTAAAGAATTTATGCTTATTGGATTTGTCACAAAACAGAAGTTTATTAAAGTCACAAGTCTAATAATTTTACTAACTGATAGACTGCACTGAAAGCCTTTTTTAGAATAACTGGTATTTGATGAGCAGATACCATATTACAGTGTTACAAATATTAAGAACCAAGTCAGCATGTTCTCATTTTTTCCATTCTTTTCCTCAAAATGATGCACCTTTTGTATCCCAAAGTGAATTTTTTACTGTCAATTTGGAATTTAATCTGAAAATTGTCATTCGTAATCACATGCAACAAACAATACTGAGAAAATAATCAGGTATATGGAGGGAAAAAAAAGGGGAGGGGGGAATAAAGCAAACTCTGTCCTCAAAATGTCAAGTTATTTTTACAGACTAAAATGAGTAAAATTACTCTGCACTGTGGACAAATCATTTTGCTCTAGAAAGCTGTCACAATACTGCACAGATATGCTTTTGTGTTCAGCACCACTCCTATTACAACAAAACTATGGACACGTGAGATATTAAAACAGGAGTAGGAAACAGCTTAAGTCATTTTTCTGTGCAGTTTGACTTCTCTTTCAGTACCTACCTTAAGTAAAGATTATGAACAGCCTCTAATTCCCACCTTGATTTATTCACAGCCAATTTATACCATTTGGTTTTCACAAAAAATAGCTATTTTATCTTTATATTTCATATTTCCTTGCCTTTCTCCCTAGTCACCATCTACAGCCTAGCAATGTATTTCCTCTTTAAATACCCCTTGGCAAACTAAACAGCACAACACCTTCCACATACCAATTCGGCAATTAATATTTGCCAAATAAGGATGATCTGAATGGTACTCGACTTAACCCTGCTAATAAATAATTTCTTAGAAAATGTTCCTGTTTAGTTGTGACAAAAGGAATAATGAAATAAAACTGGGTAACATATTTTTAAAATCCCACTGACTAAGTATCTTACATTTCCTGCAGGAGTATTTTTGTTGTTACAAAACATGATTTGTATTTTCTTCCTAATCTGAGCTTTTGTTGGAAGCATACTTAGAGAAACATAAGAAAAGATGAAGCGCAGTGCAACAGAAGATGAAATCAGCACAGGAAATGCTGTCCTCAAAATCTCAACAATGAAATACTTTTGAAGGTAAATATAAACTTACTCTACTACTTAATTTCTGGATTAGGTCCATTTGCCATCTCTTGTCTTATACATACGATTTTTTCCCATTTAAGGCTTTGGTACCTTTCTGAATTGTATGCATAGCACATAGCACGGTATGATCCACGTCTTCCCCAGCTTTATCAAAGTATTAATACTAATCTGCACCTAGAAATAGGATCTTTGCATTGAGCACAGCTACCGCCCATGTTCAGTGTCAGCTACTTACTGCTTTCAAACAAGGAAAGTAAGAATTCTTTGATATTGCAAGAACAGAGTGAATATCATCACATGATCTAAAATGTTACTGGAGCCACAGCAGATGAAATGAGCATCATTCCATGAGTTTGTTCTCATACTTCTTAATTATTAATGTAACGTGTCATTAAATCCACTTCTAAAACGCATTCTGGTACCATATGCAGGTTGTACGTAAACTGCATCGCCAAAGATCAGCTAATTCTACCCCACTGGAGAGTCCATGTATTTCTGTGTTTATACAGAAACTATGGGTGGCACGGTTAGCACTGTCTCTTATTAACTGATACCCTGTCAGGTGTTTATAATCTGGATAAAATTTAACCTTGCAGACTGAAAGTTTCCCTTTTTGGTGCCTCAAGTAAACCAGAGGGGAAAAAAAAATAGAAGGGTGGAATTTCAGCTGACACAGTTCAGACGCTTTTGAGTCTGTAGTCAAGAGGTATCTATTCTCTTAATGATTTGTAGCTTGACTTTTAGCTTTTTGCCATTCCCACAAAACTTTTCCTAAGTCTAAAAAATAGCATTTTGCATGCAATTATAAAATAAAGCGTCACACATTTTAACAGGCACCATTTCCAGCTCTGACTACAGTTTATTTTCAGACTGATACTTAAACATACAGTCATTTTAGCTCTGGTCAGGAGACTCTTGAGCTGCTGCATTCTGTAAATATGATAAATACAGTACACAAATACAGTGCTGGCCATAGCTCAGTTGCGCACAACTGCATTTTGACCCATCTCTAAACCATGCGTGTCACTACTGCTGTGGTAAGGAACAGAGATCATCAATGTGCATGGCCAGTGTTTTGGTGTGACCAGCACCAAATCAGGAAAATATACCAAACCGGTATCTGAATAAGATCAAAACATTCCACAAAAGATTAAAAGCAACAGAGAAAACCCAAGAAAGCCTTTCATAAAGATATTAATGTTGACTTTAGCTCTGAGAAGTCGCACCAGGAGCATATTTAATACTTGCAATACTCACAAGAGTGCTTTTCATAAAGGGATAACTGAAAACCTAATTAAAATAGAGTTGGAGAGAACGTTTCAGATTTTACCATCTGCTGTGACTTCATGTACTTATCAAGATACAATTTTAACAAGCTAGAAACATATGAAAGGTGAAAGCAATGCCACAGCACCCAACTGGTTTAGACAGCCAGCCACACTGACATGCAGGGGGACATGTGCCGCACTCAGCCTCCTCACTCACTCGTGCTCCGCCTGCGCCTAGTTTGCACGGCACGCCGAGCAACTGCACGCCACTCATCTACTCTTGGCTCGAGATCACGAGTTGGAACGAAGAGCTGATAAGGATCCAGTCTATAACCCTGGTAACCGTTAGGAGAAAGACCTGCTGGAGCACAGTCTGCTGCAGGCAGCCTTCTCAGGACCCCGGCCATACCTGGGGACTGCTCCCTCCTGCCACGGTCAGCAAAGGACCCAAGGTAAACCTCACATGTGACTTGGCACCCACATTTACAGACTACTGTGGGCAAATCTGGGTGCTTTTCTACTTCCCAATGATGTTGCAGTAGTCTCCACAGTCTTCCACAATCATGAACACATCAGCATGCCCCCCCACTGAGAACGCTATGTGACACTGAAGCACATCCTCAAAAATCGTCAACTCAACATCTAGTAACTGCTCTAAAGTCTTTCAGTATCATTATTAGCAATGTGCCACATCTTTCCATCCCCAACAACACCGTGTCATGAAGTGGTCCAAAGACAGAGTTAGGTCCTGTACAGTGATACCAAATACAAAGCCTGAAGCTCTTTCGCCCCGTAATCCCGCTACAACCATCTATGTATCTGCCCACGTCTGGCCTGTGTGTCATGAAAAACACTCCTGGCATTTCTTCTGGTATTTCCAGAATCAGGATGGCCTGAAGGGGATATCTTTGGCAGCAGTGAAGAGCTTTTTATCTTTCATCAAACCAACGATAGTAGCTCCCAGACCAAAACCGGACAGTTTTGGTGTAGCACACAGCATCAGGCAAGCTTCCGTGTCGTATCACTTTTGGCGCTACCTAGAAGGACAGGACTACCTAACAGTGGCTGGCCTTTCACAGGATCATACAATCACCGAAGTGCTGGCAGGAAGGGACCTACAAAGGTCCCCGAGTCCAACCTGGATACTTGGAGCTGAACTGCTAACACAGGTGTGGTGGTTTCACTCCTTTGGCCTGCAGGGAGTGAACTGGGTAAGATCAGAGTCACAAGCCGATGCACTTTTTCCCCTGCTATTTATACAAATCTGTCCATCTCTTCACCACAATATGTTTCATACTGATGCACATGAAAAAATAAAATTAACTCTCTCCTAGCAAAACCAGGACAACAGGCCAGCTGTGGCACTACACAGGCAGGTCCTGAATCCTTCAAGGTTGTGCTCAGTCCTCTCCTGATCAAAGTCCCTGTGTTACTAAGTCCTGAATTTTCATAGATTTATTTTATGCAGCCATCAGCCCTTGGAGGACTGAGGTTATTCTGGAAACAGTGTAAGCCTCTGCACAACACGTCTCTGAGATGCCACAGCAAACCCTGCAGGCACATACAGACTTTTTTTTCCTGGACTGGTTGACAAAAAGTTGTATTCATCACAAACAGTACACAGATGGCAGACTCAGAAGCAGGCAAGCCTTCATGTTGTTAGCACTGGTCTTAGCATCGACTCCCCAGCCCTGCATTCCTTTCATTAATCCTGGATACACAAATAACTCAAGGTTAGTCTTCCAAGGGCAAACCATACCTGCCTTCCGCACACGGGGCTAAATGTGGAGATCGTTTAAGCCAGCAAAGGGAGCATGGGTACAATTTCATTTTCTCTGTTCATCTCTAAGTGATCTCTGTAGCAGGCTCCAGTGACCCACCTCCAGGTAAATGTCAAGAGATGGAAAACAAGCAAAGGTTTGTAAAAGTACACAAAAGACTGTAGGAAGGTGCTGTGCAACACGCTGTATCTGTGGTGGTCCCTCCACAGACAGGAAGGAGACCCACAAGGATACACCCACTTTCCAAGTCTGTTGTCCCATGCTTCTCTTTGGATGATGCAGAATCCATGGATTTCCTAAGAGCTGGAGCACATTGAGTATCCACTACTGAACATGCTCCGCTAACGTGCCAGTGACTAATGGCTCTGGGCCTCAACTGCTCCAAGCCGCATCCTACGCAAACATACTCAGCTCTTTTCTGATAAGTAACAGAGGAATACAGTGCCTAAGCCTGAACCAGCCATCTTCTTCTAGAATATTTAAACAAGTTTTCAGAGAAAAATATTTCCACTGGCTTTAGAGAAGCGTTTGAAAGCAGAGCAATGCTGAAGCGAGCTACTGTCACGCTCTCAGTGCAATGATTGCAATGTGTCACAACATCATTGCTAGAGTGCAATATACACACGCTCTCCTCCCAGTTACATGGTTTGCAACTTTTATCCTTCAAGTACTGATGAGGCACAGTTAATCATGTCTCAAAAACTGCACACAATTTATACTGCGCTATATATAATTATTAGCTATAGATAAAACAAAGCAGTATAGAAAATGATGCAGACAAATACCATTAATGTCGCAGTATAAGTGAATTAAAAATGGGATGTTTTCCTGCAAATGTGTAATTTCTGAAGCAGTATTTCTATGCCTTTTTTAGTCCCCTTTTTAAGAAAAATCCATAAAAAGAAGGGAAAACTCAGCAAGTTCCGATTTTAAAGCATCCTGTAAGTTGCTCCTTCTGGGAGTGTGACTGTTCTTTGTCTGGAAAAAAGAAATCCGAGTTCCAGCTGAGTAATTATTAATGCTCATTCGTCTGTGTGCAGCCTGGTGCAAGCAGCTCTTAATCGATATGAACCCTTACAGCCCCGATCCCTGTTTGACAGCACTGTGCTGCTCTTGCTCACCGTCCCCTAAAGCCAGCACAGAGCCAGCAGCACAACTGCAGTACAGACAAGGGCTAAGAAACTCCTTTCCTGCATTTTATGCATTCTTAAAATAAAATTCTGACAGCCACCCACACTCTTGGAAGGTGCTTCTAGCACCTGCAGGGCCAAAGGTGCTGTCTGACGATACGGTGAGCTTCCGCCAAAAGAGATAGTCCCAGTCCCCTGCCAACAAATGGGCACCTGCTAGTCGAGAGGATGAACGGTTGCCCTCTCTGTTAGTCTTCTGCAGAGCTCCCTGGACCACCTCTCTTTGGAATCACATACCAGCAGAGTTACTGAGGGCAAGTCCAGGTGAAAAGGCTGGGAGCATGACAGCCCCTCTTTGCATCAGACCACAGGTCTTCCGCATCAGGAACCTGAAGTTACCCCAGTTAAACACAGCCATGCGTATAAACCCAACCAAAGCAAAGCAAAGCACACCATCCTTTATGACAGGTTCTAAAGCCGAAGGAGCTATACAGCCCAGAAAGCAATGTCTATCTCCACATTTCACCATGCTAAAAAAACCCCCAACAAACCCCAGGAGTAAAAAGGAATCTACTTCTGGGAACATTTAATCGAGTTAAGACCAGATCAGGTAAGATTGGAGGCACAAGCCAATGCACTTTCCCCGCTATTTACACAAATGTGTCAATCTCTTCACTACGGTGTATTTCATACTGATGCACATGGACATCTACTCATAGAGCCCTCACTTCTGAGTGCTTCTACGTACATATCCTCAAATGACCTTTGGAAAGAGGATTAGCTCTACTTTACAGGTGGGAAAGAGGAATATAGTGAAGTTATATGACTTGTCCATGACTGAACCTGAAGTCAGTGGCAAAACCTGGAAGCTAAACTCAGAACACCTCTCCTCAGCCCAAGTGCTCTAACTGTGAATCCCCCCTCCCCAGTAATTATAGAACTTTTCAATAGTAGGTACATTTTAGTAGAAATAATCTTGACAAATTGAGAGAAAAATTGACATTTATAGAAATTAATACAAATTTTAAAAATTAGTATCATAAATTTAATCTGTTTTGTTATGCTTTAGTTTTTTTATGATGAAAATAAGCCCTATACTTCTTACTGCAGCTGGGGGTTTGTCACTGTTTGTAACACAAACTTAGAAACAAGAAATATGTAGTCATCCCACAGCTCATAAAGCCTGGCTATGAGAAGCATCTGAGCTCCAAGCCACTTCATAACGCAGGCTTGATCTTCCTTCCTCAGGTTTATTTTCACTCATCTTTGAATACAGATTTGGTATTGTGACTGACTTGTAACTCTATCAAGGAGTCACTGCAGAAGTTCCAGAGGTTTTGGAAAGCTTGCACAGAAGAGGATTAAATAAATGAGAATCACAGATTTTAACAAAATGCTCAAAATCATGAAGCAGATAAAAAGATGTTTTCTCCACGTGTACCAGGCTGGCACGTATCTGCCACACGTGGCAGAGGACAGACACACTTGATATACTGCTCCCCAATTGGACTTTTAAGTGGAATGGGGCAAATCAGACTGGCACCTTCATCCTGTTTCAGAAGAGGAACTACCTGAATGTCTTCAGCGTGGTGCACACTTACCTGTTTCATGAAGACCAACAAGGACTGCAAAACCATTTTCATCAAAGCACACCTACACTTCTCCCTAGCTTATGCTCTTTCCACTCCCAGTGCAGTGCTGGTTTGTTTCTGCCAGCCAGGCTAGGTAACAGGACCATGTCCTTCCTGTGCAGCTTGTCCTGCAACTTCCAGGATCTACTCAATTACCACTGTTTCCAGCTGGAGTTAAAGACCAACACTGTGGAGTGCTCAGCACCCTCTAGAAATGACTCTGTGGAGTTTGACTCAGACCAGCCCCAAGCGACATGCTTTTCAAAAATACAATGATATTCCACAAAAACGTGGTATTCCATTGTAAGCAAGTCAACTGGATCCTGTGCATAGTAAATTTAACATATATTTTGAGCCATTCAGACAGCATAATCACCACAGCCCCTGCAGTTCTCCCTGTTTAGCCACGGAGTAATTGCATCTGACAATCCTTCCATCCTCCCATCTCTCTTCACACCTAATGTCAGCATTACCTTTTTTGACAGTTACAGAAGAAGATAATTTGTAAAGTAGAAACTGCATGTGAAGGACTGAACACATTAAGCAAAAGAAGAGATCTTCACTGACTCTCATCAGCCCAAAGGAGCTTAGATGGGAAAAAGAAATGCAGCTAATATTATGTTACTTAACCAATGTCCCACTTTGTGAGAGCAGACACCCGCTCAGGGGACGTGCCTCGGATCACTCTTGGCAATAGGACTCCCACAATATAAGGACCAGAATTACTGTGGAGTTACAAATCTTTGATCTGGAAGTCTATGGTCATGCATGGAAATCCCTGGGCATTGTGTAGATGCTAGGAAATCTGCATATTTTCAAGACTAGCCTGTATAGAGAAGAGTAAATCTTCCTCACAGTAGAAAGTGGGTTAGTTAGGTTACTCCTCCAGCAGCTCTACTTGCAATAAAAACATGTTTTTTAAAAAGGAGTTTGTTTAAATTTAGTGATTTAACTTATTTGATGACTATTTTTGAACACTAAGAATGACAGTTGAAAGTATTTGAAAGTTTTCCTTTTTATGCTCTGAAGGGGCAAAATGGAGATTATGTTCGCCCTGCTTTTTAAAAGAACTGAAACAGCCTCCTACTTCAATGAGCTGGAATCCCTGTGTCTTCATTCCTCTCAGCAGAATGTATTTGCATAATAACAGTGGATAGTCAGAACAGCAATATATCAGAGTACACATGAACAATGTTTTTTACAGCCCATTCATCAGTCCCAGCATCTCAACATACCAAATATATATGCTCCCACTTATACTCCAGCTTGAAAATCCTAGGTTTGTCAACTGCAATAGAAGAGAAATCTTAGCAGGCCAATATATCTGATTTTCCTCTGTAGCTGAACAATATTCTTTGTTACCTCTTTGGCCCAGCATTTATACCTTTTAACAGGGACCCAAAATACATTCTTTATCCCCTTTGTAATTATGAGTCGATGTGCTCTTCAACCATAGACCTAAAGCAACACTTCTTCCCTCGATTATAACTGGCATCATTTGCTCAGGCAGCTAATTGAATGCAAAAAGCAAGCCAGTTTAATTTTTAAGGCCCCACTACAATACAATGGCTCCAAATAATTCAGAGATCACCGTGTTCTCTACACATTTCTGCAGCTTTTGAGATTAGCTGATTTATTCATGGCTACAGTCCTCAAAACCAGCATCTGGAGTATGAAAACCCATGGATTTGCAATTAATTTCTGCTATCCATATTTGAAAGACCTGGAGTCTGCTGACCTCCTGGACACCATGCAAGTCCCATCTGCTATCTGCTCGCTTACACTTTTGTTTGAAAGGATGAAGAGGGAGTAATTTAGACTATGATTAACTGCTACCTTCTGTATCTGTTTTTCATAAAATAAGCCCATTTCTCCTGTTTCAATCTGGTAGAAGTCAGCTGGGATACTTGTATTTTTAAAATCGAAAGATAAATCAGTCCAGTGGTCATACAGGCACATACCTCTTGAAGTAAACTAATGGGATTCCACTGAGGTATTTCTAGTATTACAATACAAGGGTTGAAAGTGCTATATACCAGCAACTTTTATTTGAATTCAGGAAATTTTCCTATAGAAAATAAAATCTTAATTACAAATCATATTTTGGTTTTGATTTAAATCATTATACAGAAGTTCATCACAGCAAGAGTACTCCTAACTAGGGTTTCCCTGTTCCTATTTTAGTTATGTCCTGTCAGAATTTTTATGCTTTTTCTATTCACTGGAAGAATAAGGGAGTATTTTCCTCAAAACAAAGAACTTTTTCCATGACATAATCTGCAGAGTTGCCAGTTACCTGATTACTGCCTTTGGCTGTCAGTCCTGTCCCCAGCCTCCACAGAAAGAACAAGGCACTCATAAAAACGAAGACAAGGCTGCTACTGCAAGCTTAAGCCCAAAGTTCTCAAAGCATCAGGTGCAGCTGAGTCATTCTCAAATAAGTAAATAAATAAGTAAATAAATAAGTAAATAAATAAGTAAATAAATAAAAAATCCTGATGCATTATTTGGACATCGGCACACACAGCTTTGTCGCTGTGTCCTCTCTTAAACTTCTACTAAACCAGCACCAAACCATTACTCTCCAGTAAGAAACAACAGGTCTATCAGAGGACACAAAATCCTCTTCCCCTTTTGGACAAAGTCTGCTCCTTTTCATTTGAGACCATATCATCCACCATGTTTTCAACTGAGAGAGACAACTCCTGCCAGAGGCACGGGCACGGGCCTCAGCCGCCTGCCTTCCTCCTGGAGAGCCACGACCAACCTCCCGCTGTTCCATCTCTCCTACAACCCGCAGTGCTCCCCCTTCCTCCCTTCCCTTAGTAGCCTTACTGTGACAATGGCATGCATGGTTATTGGGAAGTGGAAAGCAACAGGCTCATTCTTAAATCTCTCTTGTGAATTATCCATAAACCGTTTTAAAGGGTGCTGCTAAAAAGGAATCGTGCTCAATGGGCCACTTCCACAGCCTGGATAGACAGACAGACACGGGAAGTTCTGCCTAGACAGGCACGTTGAACAGTTGCCTCCAGGACAACAAACAACTGGTATTTAAATTATTTTGTTAGCATCACGCCACCTCCTTGGCTGACACCCCAGCTCCGCGGCAGCTCAGGGCTGCCATTGCACTGGCTCGGCGGGGCCTGGCTTCGCCCATGATGACAGGAGCCCGTGAGCAGCTGACTGTGCAGGATCCAAGTACAAAGGTGTCCCCTCAAAACCAAGGCTATAGTTGAGCTAAGGACGCCACCAAGTTTTTTAAAATAAGATTCTGGATCCCAGACAGATAAACAGTCTTAGGCCTTTGATGTACTGAGAATTCCCCTCAAGATACTGACTAGAGCTGCGTGAATAATTGATTTTCTCAGCTGAATAGCTGAAGCAACCAACCAAACAAACCCCAACTTGTTTGTTAATTAACATTATTTTTTACTTGAAAACTGAAAAAAAAAAAAAAGCGCACATTTTGAGACTGTTGAATTGTTTCATTCAAACAGAAACTCCCTCTCTTCCATTTTAAAAATTTTTTGTTTCCAGACAAAAAGTACCTACAAATGCAATACTAGATTTGTGATATGAAGCAAGGAGTGCATCCCATAAGGTAGGGCACCTCTCAAGCAAGGTCACCTGGGGTGCGTGGGTCCTGCTTGGTGAAATCTGGAGAAATAGCCACGCCACTTTAAAACCCAGGCCCTGGGAGATATGCTCAGGTTTAGGAACCTGGACCCAGGTTTCCCTGCATACAAGGGCAACGCTGAAAAGTAACAGAAAAGTGCTACCTCTTAATATCTGTGTTGCACACTTAAGTCTCCTTACGGATGTAGCTCCCGAGTCAAATGTTTCACCTACGAGACGTCAGAATGACTTATCCCAATTTTTCTTTCACTCTGCTAAAAGGCCTGTGAAATCCATCAAAAAAATCTGAATTTGTCAAGAATTTTGACTGCCTGAAAATGTATTTTCAGTGTTAGTTGTGCCTGCTTTTTGATCACTTTGTCAAAAAAAAGGTTACATATGTTCATAGGTTACTCTTCAGCTCTGACAAAGCAACAGACCAAGAAGTGCTGCGTTTCTCTACGGAGAAGTGGCAGAGAACAGCAGTGTTACCATTAGCTCGACAAAATGGGACTGATGAGAAACACTGAATGAAATCAGCCACCTCCGTTTTGTCACGCAGATTGCCCAAAGGAGGCACACACGCTGGTGGGAAGTTCAGTCCTGCCCACTCACACCGGCACCCGCGCCAGCGTGGCGCGTCTTCGGCTGCGTCACAGGCTTGCGTATGCACAGTGATTTCACGCTACATCATGGCGCTGCGAGCCAGTGACATTTCTCTGGAAGGTCCCATGTACCCACAGGCGCTGGCAGCGCCCCATCTCCCACTCAGCGCCGCCATTTGCTCACCCAGCATCCTTTTGAGGCGGTGGAGAACGGACCTTGCCCTTCCAGCCTTTCTGATTAATAGCAAGAGTGCTGAATATTTCATGCTATTGCAAGGTGCAGGCTGCACGCACAAATGACAGAATTATCCTGGTGGACGCCATCGCTATTTGCTCAGGACGGCTCCTTGCAGGCACCGAGACTACCCACAGCACGGCAAGAGTTACCCAAAACCAGCCTCGCAGCTCAGGGAAATGCAGCGCCACAGCTCGCAATGTTTCGGCGGCTCTATTTTCATTTTTTAAAAAAGATGGTCAAAAGTAGATTACCTGTAAAATGAAATGGGGATAGGGGAGGGCCTGTCGGATTTTGAGCCCTATTATGCAATGGAGTCGAGATTACATAACGAGGGGAGTGCGGTTACAGGAACGTGGCTCCCATGACACGGAGGCCGGCTACGATGACAGGCTGGCAACCCATCATGGACTGCACCTCTGTAACCCAGAAATTAAATTTATTGTCAGTATTACCTATTAACCTTTCCATTTGGAATGAATGATCCAAGATGCTGAAACGTGCACATTACACCTATTTAACTACTAAGTTACTGGCAGCAATTTATTTCTGCCTTTTTAATTTTTTTATCCCATACACATTCTCTTTTTTTTATAACCAACTTTTTAAACTTCTGGGAAGAATATTATTGAAACTCTTGCATTTTAAATGTGTTTATTAATGATGCCCATATTAACATCCTCTGTTATCAGAAATCACTACTGCTTTCTGGAACCTCTTAAGTGGTTTAGGCAAGAAAATTGTCAGATTAGACAGCTTAATATTTATTACTAATAAAACAATTCAGTGCTTTCTTCAGTGAGCCATTTTATGACCCCAGTAAATCTTAATTTAAACCTTTTACCTTCAACTGCAAAAAGATGCTGAATTGTTAAAAAAATCGAGAGAATTCAGCACTGTCCTTCTAAATCCTTGTTTAAAATAGAGAATTACGATCTCTATAAAAAAATACGGGTTAACAAAAAGTGAGATGTGGTAAGAGTGGCTATAGAAATTCAACATACCCCAGGCTCAATGTAAATTAACGGTTTGGTTTTTTTTCTGGTAGATGTTTTTTTCTATCCCAAGGTGACCTAGGAAACTTGACCTCTTCAAATGAAGTGCAGAGAAAAATACTAGCTGATTAAAAAAGGAGCAGTAGCCCAAATCAAACAGAGAAAAAGGAGGAAAAGCCACTTACAAAAGAGTCCATTAAATAAAATTAATTTTCACTCTGAAGAGAAACCAAGCCTTTACTTCTGCTCATGCAAACAGTTCCACAGAGGCAAACAGGACTAACCTCATTTTTAAGCAAATGCAAAATGTTATTATTTACTCTTTCCTCCCCTCCTTGCCAAGATACGAATTTAAAAAGTTACTTAGCATCATTTACTGAAAGACATGGAGCTGTGCATGTCCCCTGGGTTCAAGGGCACTCATGAAGTGAACAGGAAAACCACCCTGACACAGCCATGTGTATATTGCCCACTACAATAACCATAAATAAGGACTGGCTACGAGTGTCACCAGCAATATTTACTGTTTTATTAAACACAGCTTATGAAATACTTTTCTAAGGATATTCTGCAGGAAAGAAAAGAAAAAAAGCATAAAACATATTGATTCAGATGAGATCCTGTGTCGGGGGAACCAGGCATCTCCTCTAGAGAGGCAGGAGCCGAAGGGGGGCGGGACCCCCCCAGCCGCTGCAACTGCAGTACATGCCCGAAAAATTACTTGTTCCTTTCCAGATCTGAAACTGGCATAACTTTGCCGGCAGCTCAGGCAGCAATTCCAGGTGTGACCTCGCGCCACACCTCTGCCCCGAGTCCCAAGCCCCAAAGCCGGGGTCGCCTCTTCTTCCCCGAGGGATGCTACGCAGGACAGCACCAGACAAAGACCTGGGGGCAGCAGCTCCAGCGTCGCGCCCTGCGCCAGCACTTCAAGCAGGAGACCAGCAAGTATGGCCGACTGGCTGGTGAAGGGCAGGAGGCAGAGGAATCCCAAACCCCGCTGGAGCCCCTTTCGCTCTGGGGTCAGGGAGGTGCCTCTCGGGGGCAACGAGCATGAGATCTTGGTGCCACGCACAGCAGAGCCCAGGGACAAAAGACAGGCAGGAGGACACGATGTGCTCT